>NC_056725.1:515502523-515517523 GCF_019279795.1 Protopterus annectens
ACAAATTCTTTTTTAAGTTCTTGCCAGTTCCTGTTCATTACTTCAGTAACGCTGTCATCCATATCAACCTCTGCTGCTCTCTTCTTTATTTCCCAGCATCATTGTCGTCTATAGTGAATGCTGTCTTCATATGGTCAAAGTTTTAGTTGTATTGTCATAATCTGACACTGAACATTCTGGGTTTATTTCCATAGGTACTGACTAATTTGATCTTCTTGCAGTCCACAGAATTCTCAAAAGTTTTCTTCAACACTATAATTCAAAAGCAATTTTCCAGAGCATAGCCTTACTTACTTATAATCCATTTCTTACAGTCATATATTATTATTTGGGAATCATAGATTTGACAATATGGAGCTATGTTGACAATGAGCTGTTTTTACTGTTTAAAATCTTGGCCAGATTTGCTATAGTTTTTCCTCTGAAGAAGCAAACGTCTTTTTGTTCCCATCTGTTTGCAGAGAATGGTTGGACATAAATTATATAAGTTTATGTCATTCATTTATTTATTTTTAATGCTCAGCAACAATACAGCTTTTGAATCTTCTATTTTCACCTTCATCAACAGGCTCTTCAACTCTCTATCACTCTCAGCCAGCAAAGTGGTATCATCTGTATACCTGATGTTAATATTTTTCCTGGCAATTTTGATTCCAGCATCTAATTTTTGTAGCCCAGCATTTTGCATGATAAATTCACCACATAAATTAAATATACAGCATTATCACACTCTTTTCCCAATCGGTTATTCTGTATTCAGGTCTAACTGTTGCTTCTTTTTTTTTTGTATTTTTAAACACCTTTATTGAATTATCAAAAGGAAGCCTAGGAACGGGTTTTAACATGGGTCGAGATAGGGGTTCACTGCTATTGCCAAATTACATACCTCTCCCCTATCTCGACCCATGTTAAAACCCATTCCTAGGCTTGCTTTTGAAGTTTGACATTGCCATGTTCGACTTTCCGTGTTCGAACATAGTGTGGTTGACCGAGTTTCATTCGAAATTATGATAGTAAACCATATATATATATATATATATATATATATATATATATATCTATGGATCTAGGACTTTTGATCGAAAGATCAAAAGCCCAAATCCATTACCACCGAACACACTTTAAAGAAAGCGCTTTCACCAAAAGTATGTTAAAAAAAAACACAAAATCTACTTGAATGCAGGGGGGAAAGCCCTCCTGCACCCCCTACTTTAATATCCTCACTATGAGGTCACACTACAGTGGGGAAAATGGAATTTTCCCTTACCACACCATAGTACAACCAGAACAACAAGCATACTTGTGCAAAAGTGCTGCTTCGGTGAACAGCACTTTCGCGCAAGTATGCTCACCAGATTGGGATTCGGTGAAAGATGCAGTCGAGCATCTGTACAGATCCCATTTATATGTCGAGCATCTGTCAGGATCCCATATATATAGCCAGAGGCCTTCTGTGTTAGCCTGTACTTCAGAAAAGTAGATACCAAACAGGAGAGTTCCCAGGAATGAACGCTGTGGTACTCCACTTGTCACTGGTTTGAAGTCAGATTTGGAGTCTGCAACTTTTACAATGTGGGTTCTGTCAGTGAGACAGTTGGCAACCCATCTTCTGACGTAGGGATTTATACATAGTTTAGTGAGTTTAGCTATAATTCCAGAATGGGAGATGGAGTCGAAAGCTTTGGCGAGGTCAAGATAGGCTGTGTGAACCATCTTAGCCTCGTCTACTGCTTTGGTGACTGCCTCAAAGAAGTCGATCAGATCCAGAAGGCATGATCTGCCTTTCACAAATCTGGACTGGGTGGGGTCCAGAGTTTGGAGGTTACCAATGTCTTTGTTTATGAGTTTCATGATGATACATTCCATGGCCTTGCAGACCAGGCTCATCAGGCGAATAGGGTGATACTTCCCAAGATCACTGGTGGCTCCCCCTTTGTGGAGTGGGATAACTGTTGCTGTACGCCAATCAATGGGCACAAAGCCTGATGTGAGACTATGATTGAACATGGTGCTTAGGTGGGGAGCCAGTTCATTCTGAAGTTCGTGTAAAACGCAGCCTAGGATGTTGTCCAGTCCCATGGATGCTGTGTTTTTGGTTTTAGAGAGTGCAGCTTATATCTGCATAGATGTGATTACAGGGACTCTGCATTCTTCCTGTATAGATATGGGCCCTTTAGAGGGTGAGAGGGGGGTAAAATTAGCACTGAACCTATCTGCCAGAATGTTAGCAATATCAGTTGGTTCTGTAATTTTCGTGCTGTTGTGCTGTAACTCAGAGCAGATCTGGGTGTTGCCATTAAGATTCTTGACATAGCTATAGAATGCTTTGTGGTTGCCCCTAGAATCAGTGGTGATTTTGTTTTCGTAGCTAGCTTTGGAGGCTCTTATAAGGGATCTCACCTTCTTACTGAGGCTGACCATGGAGCTCCTCCACTCATGGGTTTTATTCTCTTTTGCAACAGTTTCTTCCTTCTGTTGTAGAGTTTGTTTATGGTAGGTGACCACCAGACTGGCTTCCTTTTTTTGGAGGATAGCGTCTTGGTTCTGTGTGGGATAGCACGATCCATGCACTCGTGTAAGTGCTTATAGAGTGCATTTGTGTAGGATTCAGCAGTCGTAACTGTATTGTCCATCTGCATGGGTGTCATGAAGTTTGCCACTTCTGTCTTAAGAAGCATGAAGTTGGCTTTGGAGAAATTTTTACTGTGGTTTCCTTAATGGTGGATGGGGGCGGGATGCAGATATCTAGGGTGATTAGCTTATGTTGTGGTATTGCATTGGGTTGGCAGACTTTAAAGATTCCCTGTGGGATGCATTGTCAAAGATGCTGGGTGGGCAAATTGGTGTGATGAGGGAGATGATTTTTCTGAGCTATGATACAGAATCGGAATTACCTAGACATGGTAAGGCCTTGCTGTCTCTAATTATGGTAACTGCCAAAAAAGCAATTACTAGAAAATGGAAATCAAAACTAAACCAACTATATTAGCAGTAGTGAATATAGTAACAGAGGATAAAACAACTGGATTTGTGATCTTTAGAAAAGGGTAGGAGCAAACTACAAAGGAAAAAAGTGGGAATTGTGGGAACAATACATACAGGGGAGGAATGAATATAACTGTTGCTTCTTATTCTGCCTACAGATTCTTTGGGAGGCAAATAAAGTGAACCAGTAGCCCCATTTCTCTAAGAACTTGCCACAGTTTGTTATGGTTCATACAGTAAAGGTCTGTACAGCAGATGATAAAGCAGAACAAATATTGCTTTCTCTATTATATAGCAGATATTGTCAATTCAACATTTGGTGCCTACATCTCTAAGAAAACTAGCTTGTACATCTCACAGTTCTCAGTTCATATATTGCTGGAGTCTAGCTTGCAGGATTTTGAGAATTACCTTGCTAGTACAGGCAACAAGTGCAATTGTTTCATAATTTGATCTGGCTTTAGCGTTGCCATTTTTGTTATTGTATACAAATTGACTTTCCAATCCAATTTGCTAGCTGATTCCAAAGGTAACATTACAAAAGCATCATTTTTGTATGATTTGAAACAATTCAGCAAGAATTCTTTCACTTCCTGCAGCCTACATATTTGCAAGACTTTCTAGGAATAACTCTTGGCCTTTTGTTTCCAAAAATGTGGAATACTACCTCCCATATTGTGGAATAAATAGGCAAGGTGTAGAACACTTGAGAACAGCTTCATCTAGGAACCTGCCAGCATTGTTAAACTTTACTACGTTACAAATCTAAAAAGAGTTCTGTTGATGAATGGATATAATTCAATATAATTTACCCTAGATATTTGTTGAAAGAAATCTTAGTAATGAAAGTGTGACAAGCACTTTGAATGTGGAAACTGGTGGAAAATAAAGTTTTAAAGACTCATAGTAAGGAACTTGAGGTACAGTTCAAAGGTATATTTCTAGGGCACATTTGATTTCACTCCCCATGATGTTTGGCTATAGATCAGAGAGCATCTTGTGATACATATCACTGATGTTACAGTCCTTCTATGCAGTTCTACTACCTCTTTTTATATCTTCTGCTAAGTCCATCCCAACCTTGTACTTTATCATGCCCATTTTAACTAAAAGTGTCCATTAATCTCACCGGTTCTTCACATGGAGAACTCCTGTCTTTCCTATTCTGTTATCTTCTTCCTGTTCTTTGCTCTGCTCACATACAAAATCTCTTATTGTATTCTCTGAAACTCTGCATTCAGTCTGACATATTCTTCCTATCTCCATTGGTTTTGCTCTTCTTCCTTCCAAAGATACTTCAAAGGTCGCCACAGGCAGACATTTTGCCATCTTAGATTTCTTCCTATTTGGAATTTCTTTTAATACTTTTTGCCCCCATCTCTGATGACCATCAAGTCTCCCCCCAGTTGGGGTCAGACCGTTTATCTCTCTCTCTGAATTAAGGATGTTCCCAACACATTATGGGAGTGACAGTCATCGAGAGGAGCCCCAAATCCCCTACCAGCTCAGCACTTTCATTCCAAACGTCCTTTGAGTTCTCTCTAGTTCACTTATCACATACCAACAAATGTCTCAAATCCATTTACTAGTATAGCCAAACTGAATCAGGCAATCTTCACCACATTTATAAAAGTCTGAAGTACAGTATTATCTGCACTCTTCAACATTTCATCCATATCACTTTAAAATCTAGCAAAATCTCTGATCTCTGGAAGTTATCTACCATAGTACCTCTCCCAGATGCACACAATCCATCTTTTGTGGATGATTTTAGGTCTATCTTCATCGTCTGTTCAGCCTCAGAAATCCTTGAAAAAGCTGTATCAGTATAGTTGAAACACTATCTTATCCCTCAGAAGAATAATTAAAACACCATCTTGTCCAACACAACCTGCCTTATAAGAATCATCATACCTCCACAAGGGTGTCAGTACCTTCACTACTCTCGTGTTTACAAATGACATCTACAACTAAAATGAGACTGCCAACATAAGAGGTACTATTTTCCATTACCTCAGCAAAGCTTTTGACAGTATCTGTCTCAATAAATTTCTGCAACTATTTCCCATCTCCAACCTAGACCTTAAAAGACTCATACAATTCCAGCACTACCTCAGTGGCTGTGCAGTTTAAGTAACTTGCTATTCTTGTACTTCCCAGCCAAATAATTCCCATTTATAGTTCCACAAGGCTCTATTCCTGGACTATACCTTTTCTCATTCTTTGTCAGTAATATCTCATATGTTCTAAATTCACAAATCTCTCTTACATGCTAGCCTTTCCCTCAGACTAATTCATGTAATCCTCAGTCTAAAATCTATAAATCATCCTGCATCTCAGCTCATGCAGCTAATAATGCACTCAAGTTCATTTCTAGTGTCCCTGAAATACTTTCCTTAGCAGTCCCACTAACTCGCCCACCTTCTTGCTACTTACTTGAAGCCGATCCAACATTATAAATATCTAGGACTTTGGGCTGGCCTCGCTGTATCCTTTAATATTCACACTCTTAAAAGTATTTGCAAATCTGGCACAATATGTTGTCCTCTCCATCCGCTGTGTTCCATGTTTCTTTTCCTAAAGGCCTACAACTGACACCAAAAGTACATAACCGATCTTTCCATCCACTTTAAAAGCCCACTTCGGTACCATTACTAAATATGCTTGCTGCTATCCTTAGCACTCACACATCTCATTCTGCCACAGCTTTCACTCTCTAGTACTTTTTTTATCTTCTACCACTAAAATTTCCGCTAATCACTCTTCATACACCTAACAGTATGGCTCCTTCTAACCCTTAAACAATCGCACCCCACAGTTCACTCTTTCTCAGTTGCTATTAACTTACAAATGTTTAATCTAGTTTACTTAAATGATTCTTGTATTATGCTGTTCACAGTTTCCCAATTTTAGCATTCCATTCTCATACATATTGTTGCAAATATTCAGTGCAACCTGCTTGACTAACCATTATTTGTTTTACTTATTACCTCAGCTGTGGATGAAAATAAGTACTCGTGGCCCAGTCGGACCAGTCCAGCAACATTCCAATAAATAAAATAGAATAAATAACATTCAATGAAGGCTTCAACACATTCATTTATAAATGAGAATGATGAAATGTTCAAAAAAAAAGAATCACTTAGCTAGTAATAATTCATTCGGATATGCTTTTGGTTATTTCTGTCAGCTTAAGGAAACTAAATAACCGTAACTAAAAAATTCACAATCGTTCCATTTCCCATCTGATGGGAAAATATATATATATATATATATATATATATACCAGGGGCAGAATCTGCTGCACTGAGGTCCATTTAGCCTGAAGAACTAAATCTGATGTAGGTTTCAGATGTTGGGGTACAGCTGTGCTAAAGAATTTCGTCCTTCACATACATACATCATGTAAATTGAACATCAAAGTTTGAAACAATACTAATTTCATGAACTTTAATCATACTTTGATTTAGGAATGGGGTTGATTCCTGTCATGGTATTAGAAACCCAAAAAGACTTGGAGAAATTAAAAAGGAATATTGAGGCAATAAAACTATAAGTGAGTACAACCTCCCACACGCCGGTTTTCACCATTTTTTTCCCAGGTTTTGGCTCCCTCACAGGTGACCATCAGTTATCCCCAGTGTCTCTCCCCAAAGCCTCCCGTAGACTTTCATGAGTCAAGCCCAATAACACCCTGTGAGTATGATGGGCAATGGGCTTCAGCACTTAAACAGGACAGCCCTTTGCACCCACAGGTAACACTGGGCAGTTGCTTCCCCAGTGTCCATCGAGGAAATTGAACTGTATGAGTGTACCCTGAGCATGCATGCCTCCTTCTCCCCGCAAGATGGGCACGCCCATCCTCTCTGCCTTCACTATCAAGCTCCTAAGTTACTATTCAAACTCAGATCATCTAGGTCATTGTCAAGGTTTTATCCCTTTATGCCACCGGTATAGGCCACCAGTTTTCAACATTTGGTTGAATTGGCATTCCTCAGCTGGTATATGCTTTAGCAGACAAGCTGCCATGGGTGCTAGTTCTACATGCTATAATTACTGTTTCACAGTGCACTGCTCATGGTAATATGCCTGCTACTTTCATGCCCTGAAAAATCTTAAATAAATTACTGTACAGCATTTCCCATTAATACTGCATAAATTCCTCCTCTTCCATGCTCCAGCCATTAAAAATCTTAGCACAGATCCTCAAGAACCACAACACAAGGATAGGAAAAATGTATTTTGTTATTTATTTGGTATAATCACTACATGTTCTAGTGAGCCTCCTATTCTGGTTCTGTGTATTATAGGCTTACTATTTATTTAAAATTATGCAGATTGACTCTAGTCCACTTTAAGGCCCCTAGAAGGGGTTGAAAGGGAGGAAGCGTCTTCATCACTGATTGGCCTATGGCTGCTAGTCTCCTCCATTATAATACATTTGCCAAAAGGAAGCAAGAGTGATGGAACGTGAGATGGGTTGTGAGTCCATATGCTGCACGTGAAACTAGAGGTTAGTGTTAGCATTCCATCAAGACCTAACAGCTGTGGTTACAGCCAGAGGATGTCAAAACTGTTTCTCATGCACTTAGTATTTGTGTTTTATTTCTGACTATTCACATCTCCTCAGATAGCTTAAATATAACATGTAAGAAGTATTTTCAGCCATAATGAATGTTATGCTTGTTGGTATTTTTTTTCTGATGACAATGTATTCATTCAGAAACATATCTCACCCATAAAATTAACGTATTAGCAGTAAAGCAGATGACACTCCAAGGTAAAATATCCATTTATAACAGATAAATGAATACTAAAAACTGGAATATACATCCTAATGAAGCTGAAAAAAAAACAATTGTCTACTCTCTCTTTGACCTCTTTTTTTAAAATGGAAACTATTATCAAGTTGGGAAAGGGAGTGTTCTCTTATTAAACTTTAATGGCCTCACAATCTCTGCCTGCCAAAGACTGACAGATGGAGACAACACAGTAACATCTAGCTATATTGCCAATGGCTGATGCTTTAGCAATGATGGCTCCATCACTGGCATCACATAAGGTAAGACATCCAGTAGTGACAGAGCTGCAATACCTTTCTAGATGTAAAACAAAAAAGCCCCTTCTCTGAAGTGGCTTCATGCTGTTCTTAAATGGCCTAGCTCTTACAGAACTCGTGCGAGTTGTACAGAAGCTGTCCCAGTATTCGGTGTGAGTTCCAAGCATAAGTGAGTGATAATATGACAGGGGGTATTGCTGCTCCTTTTTTTTAAAGTATGTGACATTAGCTAGGACTAGCAATAAAGACACCTCATTTAATTATCATTTTCACACTTAAATAAAATAAAATAAACAGATTTCAGTAAGTTACTGGCCCTTCTACAGTGTATGATCATTCTAGTTCAAGTATTTGAGAACCAACCAGCCTGGTCACACTTCACAATTTATAATTATGAAAATCAAATGTTAGAAATAGTGTCTTTGGCAAATTGGCTGCAGTGTGATGTCATGTAATGTATGGCCTATCAAGGAGCGTATTTATATTAGGGAGGCAGGACAAACTGAAATTTGATGGTAACTACACTACTTTGACTTCAGAGGTAACATTGTGCTGCCACTGAGAGTGAGTTGTCACGTCAGAACTGGTGAGCTCAGCCGTTGATGCTGACATAGCAGTGACCAACATTCACAATCAGAATAATTTATACATGCACTTTATTACTCTATGTGCCAAGAAGTTTTAACATGTATATGAGCTGGTAAGACTGTTGCTTTGCTCCTGTTATAGCCTAAGATCCAGCAAATTTGTCATTTTAAAAACTGCAGTGCATGCTTCAGTTTTTTAACTACACAAGTAAGTAGAGTGTGTGTGTGTGGGGGGGCAGCAGCATTTCTGCAAAGGACCTTTCAGCTGTCTAGGAGCAGCCTTAGTTTATACTGCTTTCCCTTGTGCCAAAATCACCTGTTCTTTGAAAATACACTTGAACTGTGCATTGTTATGACTTTGTGTATGTCTTTGAAGTTCATTTTTAAAATAGTATTATTTTTGAAAAATGTTCTGTGAATCTTGCTTCTGTCTGCTGTCACTGAGGGCCATGTATGTTATTCATGAAAAATGCTGTTAAAACGCATTTTTTCCAGGACATTCAGATAAAGGTAGTTAAATGTTTGGTTAACTGGCCGGAAATACAATGGTCACAATGTCTACATGAATATGTAACAAGTACATTGGGTTCCCTATAAACTCTCTATCCAGAGTTGTATGGATAAATATCTGCTAGGCTTTCTCCCATTCTGTACACAGAGTTGGAACCCTGCTTTGTGCCAAACAAGCATATAACTGAAGTTAAGCACCAAAATCTGCATAAACAAATCTTAGAGCAAACCTGAATAGGCCCTAGAAGTCAGAATAAACAGTAAAAAGTACTTCACCAAATGAATGTTTATATCTGTTATAACTGCGTCATGGGTTTGCTGATTTATGTGTGCTAAACTTCTTTCATTTGACTCATGATTCATTCCCAGGTACCAGTCTAGAAATGGCAAGCTCTTATTCATTAACCATATTAATAGGATAAATTCTGTTGCAAGACCTATGCTTCATGTATAACATTGGTTTAAATGCCACAAATATGATACTAAAGCAACTCAGCACCCCTTCCCCTATATTCAGAGTCCTATGAGACTCCAAAACCAAAACATTAATAACGTTTAGTCTTACAGATGTCCCAAGCAAGCAAATATTAAAGAAGACTATTAATCCTAGCAATGCAGGTGATGCGCTTGGAAAGTTAGCATCAGCAGTGAGAAAACTAAAAGCATTCAAAAGAGTGTGTGTAGTTTATATATCAGGAAATTGATTTAAAAAAACTATTAACTCCTGTGGAAGTACAAACATAAATCCCCTCATGTCTACCATGAAAATAAAACATGCTTGTACAATACCTCTAAATTTAACCCCTTCTGGTGAACTGCTGAAATAAGTTGTACATTTTTGATATACAGATGAAAAAGACTGCCAAATATAGAATGTGCTGGAAAAAAAAGGCAGGACAAGGAGTGGAGCCAGTGAGAAAAAATAAGGAAATGGGCTGTGCAGAGCAGCAGCTGCATTGAAAGATAGTCGCTCCAAAGGCAGCAGAATGTGACAGTTAGATGGGTCGACTGTTTCTTTAAGAGGAAACTCATCACTCAGACCCTGCCAGAGAGGGGTCAGAGTTGCCTTCTTTTATTGCAGTTTGTATCAGTTTTGATAGAGGTTTAACTGAAAAGGAACAGACACTAATGGGCTGCCAAGGCCAGTTTCACCTGCATTTGTCCTATTATTCCTGTGAAGAACAGTTCTGTAAAACGGACACCTTTTAATCTCCTTTCTTCTAAGTTTCTATTCTGTCCTGTGGAACCTACACAGAAGCTGATGCATAAGGTGCCTGCTTTGATGGAAAAATAGCAAATTTTGCTACAGCTCCAGGTATAACAGTTTGATGTAGCCTAATAAAAGTGAATGTGCTGCTTGTACAAATTTATCTCCTGCATACTAACTGTGCCATTTTTTTATGTTAGGTAAGGGTCTCTTTTACTTGTTGTTTCTTCAGCTTCTGCAGCATTTAGTGCTTTTTTAACATTTCATTGTACTGCTCTTTACAATACTGTACTATATTGGTAGAGTGACTGTATATATGTGCGTGTGTCACGGGTAAGTGGTTTGCTTACACTAGGAGCTTTGTGTGAGTGTGCACATGTGCATGTATAATCTATCAAGAATAATTGTTCTTGTTCCCTGTGTGTGTGTGTGTGTGTGTGTGTGTGTGTGTGTGTGTGTGTGTGTGTGTGTGTGTGTGTGTGTGTGTAAATGTGTGTATATGTGTGTGTGTGTGTGTGTGTGTGTGTGTGTGTGTGTGTGTGTGTGTGTGTGTGTGTGTGTGTGTGTGTATGATGTATGTGTATATTTTATGCATTTATGAATATGCGTGTCTGAGTAGTGTGTGCGTGTATATATGTGTGTGTGTGTGTGTGTGTGTGTGTGTGTGTGTGTGTGTGTGTGTGTGTGTGTGTGTGTGTGTGTAAAAATGCTGAGCTTTCCCTGCACTGACGTTTTAACTACTACAGTGAAACTATATGTCCAGGAGGTTGTGGTTATTTGCCCTAGGAGAACTGTTGGTTGTGACTGAATGTCCTGGAAAGAGCACTTGTGCCCGGCAAAAGTTGTGTTCTAACCTTGAAAAAAGAGCAACAGAAAAGTGTAGGCTAGCTAAAGCTGGCAGGACCTCAGGTCTCGGGGCTGAAGGGTGTGCAGTATCCCTGGTAGGAAATGCACATGAATTTATGCTGAATGTGAGCACTGAATCTGTAAATATGTTTGATTTTCTGTAAGGGTTGTTCTAATCCTGACTAAATATGATCGAGATCTGCCAAAAAGCTTTTTAGTAACTGAAGACATCTGTCAGACTCTACAAAACTTGTCCGCAGTGACTGTTTAATTCATATAAATATGAACGGGATGCGAGATGTTTTGACTTGCAAAAACCTTCAACTGTAAGAATGGTTTTTAAGCTTCTCAATTACTTGTGCTGATATTAACCTGAAGGAATCTGTTGCCTGAGCAAATGGTATGCAGTTACTTAGTGGGACTTAATAACTTTTTAGGAGGTACACACTGAAATGAAGAAACCATTTACTTGTGAGAAAGAGATGTGCCCTGCAGACATATGACAGAACTTCAGAAAGCTGGTGTGTACTTGTCTGTGCTGTTTTCAAACTGTTGGTACAAACAAGAGAGAATTTAATGTTCCTATAGTTGTAATGTAAAATGAACTAGACACCGGATTCTGTGCATGCTGTGACTTGTACACTGAGTTTTGGGAGGCACAAAGCAGAGGCTGTACACTAGATAAGTGGAATTTCATTTCTGTGCTGCTGTAACTGGTGCTTCAGTGGGCTGATGAAGCCCATGATACCCCTGCAGGCCTGGTGAGGTCTTCATGTTTCTAGGTAGGTGGCCTGTTTAGACTAGGAACTTACTGTGTCTGAATATCAGGGGCCTATATTGATATGAGAAATCATTTGATTGTCAGTATAGTATAGCATCTAACCAGAACTTGACAGAACAGGAAGCTTTCTGATTGGTTGCACATGGTATAGATATCCACATCGTGTTATGTACTGATAATGGGCACCACTTGTCTCTCACCTCAGTGCGTGCATTGATCTATAAATTAATGGCGCTACGTATTGGTGTGAATTAACCCTGTGACATCATATTTCATTTGTATGAGGTAGGCACTAACAGTGAAAGATTTTATGCCTTGGAAAGAAGTATGCAGTGATCTCTGAAGAAGATGGGTTTCTCAAATATAGTTATACTTATTTATAGACAGAAGAGTAATCCTCTAAGCAGGATATATATACTTATTTATAGACAGAAGAGTAATATATATATATATATATATATATATATATATATATATATATATATATATATATATATATATATATCTAGGACTGTTGAATGAAAGTTCAACAGTCTGAATCCAACTTACCCGATCACACGTTAATGAAAGTGCTGTTACCGAAAAAGCACTTTTGTTAAAGCGCGTTAAAAACAAAACATTACTAATGAATAAAAAAGTGTTTATGCAGGGGGGCAAGCCCCCCACACCCCTCTACTTTATTATTCTCATTCCGAGATCGCACTACAGTGGGGAAAAGGGAAAAATTCCCTTAACCGCACCATAGTACAATCTCCGCAACAGTCACTCCCCCACAATTCCTTCTACCTCCAGGCATACTTATGCAAAAGTGCTTCTTCAATGAAAAGCACTTTCGCGTAAGTATGCACGTCCATTTCAAATTCGGTGAAATGGCCGTTTGCTGATTAGTCCCAGACCCATATATATATATATATATATATATATATATATATATATATATATATATATATATATATATATATATATATATATATATATATATATATATATATATATATATATATATATACACACACACACACACACACACACACACACACACACACACTCACACACACACACACACACACACACACACACACACACACACACACACGCACATATATACAGTGATGTAATAGAGGGCAATATGTCCCATTTTTCATATTATGCATTTGCCAGGAGGAATTTCATGTCTTGGAGAGTCTAGCTTAATGGATCTGGCCATGTGTGTACTTACAAGGATCAGCTGTCTGGTCTTTGAGCATGCATTCATCTTACAGGACTGAATGAACACTGAAGGACTGCAGGTACTAACCTGACTAAAATAGTATGTCTTTTAGTGGTTGGATGATAAGCAGGCCAGACTTTCTGAGGTAGGAATGTGCACTCACCTGATAGTAGTGTACTTGGCACTGGCCTGGTCAAATGTTGTCTCTCTTTAATATATTTCCATAAACATCAGTACCCTTGCAGTCTCACTAGACCAAACTAATCCTTTTCCAAAACAGAGACCTTTTGTGGAACATGTACTAGCGGTTGCAGTGCAAGAATCATTACACATATTCCACAAATCACTGTTATGTTGACATCAGCAATGTCACTGGACCTTGCGTTAACAACAGTGGTACAGAGAAGGAAGTGTAATATTTGACTAGGAAGAAGAACATTCTGTGCAGCAAGCAGTAAGGGCTGATGTATGTGAAAAGGGGCAGAGCTGCTTCAAACTGGCAAACAGTAGTCATTTTAAGAATGTATTCAACAGCGGCAGAAGCACTGCCTTCCATTTGCATAAAAGGATGACAGATCCATAGATCCATAGATGAGGCATGTGCTACTGTAGCATGATGTGGGTTCAGGCTGAGGGATGGATCTTACATCACCATATAAGTAGTGGATACTGTCTTGGTAGGAACTATGTCAGTTAACCTTATTCATTCATTTATTTATTTAATGTATTCATCTAGTAGCTAGCAACATGTTGCTATTAGGATATATCACATGTTACTATTTTTTTCTTTTCGAAATCTTGACACGACACAATACAAGATATATGCGGTAATATGCTAGCCAACTTCTTAACCCTGAATTTCAAATGCTCATTTAATTTATTAGGGAACATATGCCAATGATTTATGTCTACTTTTTGTTTTTAAGCTTTGCAAAATGTAAAACATGTTTAACCTCAGAAGTTTTGTGGCCAAAGTACCAGTTCTTAAAGTTTCATAAGGTGACACAGTCTCCATTCCATGCATATTGATGCACTTACTTTTCCTTACAGGATGGTTTATGGTGATTTTTATTCTAATACCTGGTATTTCTCATAGGATGGAATGTCAGTTTTATCCAAAGGTTGTGCATTAACCCTTAAGGGACATATTTCACCTATCTGAATGTGTCATTTAAGAAAAGTTTATTTAATATTAGTGTCTGGAAGTTTAAGAATATTTTCTGGTGTGTACCTAAGTGTGTAACATCTACATCAATCAATCACAACAACAAATATCGGAACACTTGCACTAAAGGAGTTAGTGTACAATGTGCCTGTGAACATGTGAATACAGTACTGTAAATGTGGGGAAAACAAGCAGACACATCCACAAATGTAAAGGATTGTTATGCCTTCCAGTAAGTCCTCTCATATACATAGCAGCATCAGATTCTATTTGATTTACAACTGCATAAAGTTCTCATATGATCTGTTGTTTTTTTCTTCTTACAGAACAGATAGAGAACATGAAGACAAAAGTAGTGTTGATGCAATCAGTAAATTAACTGTTGCCCAATAATCCCATAATCTACAGAGTAAGCATGCATCACTTGCATGACCCATGCTTAAGTGCAACACAAAAGTGTAGTAAGCAGCGCCTCTTGCCTTTCACTGCTTGATTGCCATTTAATTAAGTCCCAACTACCCAGTCACGTTTGTAGGCAGAGGCTATTACTTGTAGTTCTTATTGGTGTAATGCAGTTAGTGCGGCTCCTCTGCTGTGCACGGCCACTGATTGACAAACTGCAGATGTTCTCCTTTCTTCACAGTTCTGTG
>NC_056725.1:516610023-516750023 GCF_019279795.1 Protopterus annectens
ATTTTTACTGTATTGTACCATAGTATACCCAAGTCTCCAATATAGTACAGTCCATTTAAAAGCAGATCAAAGCAAGACTGTGCAACTAAAATCTTTAGTACCAATAGACAAATAAAAATATAAGTAGATTACAACAGGAAACTGTAACCTGTTGACAAACATACTGAAACAAAATAACTTAATAACTTATCATCTTAATCATGTAGTCGTAAGCTTAAATCCCTAAGTACTGTTAGTGCCTGAAATTAACCAGTGAAAGCAAGAGTAGACAATTCTGAGATAAATGGTAATAAAGCCTAATTCAAACAAGCAAAAGGACAAGTACCTGCAGTAAACGAGGTCTGATATTAATTCCGCGAACCACAGTACAAGTTCAAACCAAGAAACGGTCATAGTTTGTAAAAACGTTAACGTACATTTTATTAAAGTTTTTACAAGGTACGAGCATTTCTTGGTTTCAACTTGCACTGTAATAAAGCCTAATTCACCATCTGACATTACCAATGTGTCCACTTATTCATAGTTTTACCAAATTTTTTACATATCTGTCAAATAACTATTGCTTTATTTTCAAGAAGTTGCCTCTTTTAAGATAATTTTTCTTCCATTTACAAGACAAAATCTTTTTAGCAGCTGAAATTAAGGAATCTAACAGATGTAACAGAAATATTTCCATTTTAATACTAACTTCTTCCTTTTGTTGCTGGCCACCTGTAATATGACAAAGTATCCAATCCTGGGCCTCCAACAGTTTATGCCAATAGCTTTTCGATTTATATCCAATATTTCATAGATGATGTACTAAAGTTGTCCTTTAAGACACCTGTTAAAGCTACCTTAAATGTATCACAGCCATCAAGGTAACCAAGTGGATACTGATGCGCCAATTCAGACTAGTCACTGAATACATTTTCTTATACTCTCAGAAATATATCCTCGTTACAAAAAATATTTTAAGTTTCCAGTGTCTTTCAAAAGTCTATCTTGTGTTGCCCTCAAGACTTGATGGGAATTTCTAAACATGGATTACTAGTTAGGCTCATAATCATCATCTTCTTCTTTTGGCTGTTCCCGTTAAGGAGTCGCCACAGCGGATCATCTGTTTCCATTTCTTCCTGTTCTCTGCATCTTGCTCTGTCACACCAACCGCCTGCATGTCCTCTCTCACCACATCCATAAAACTTATCTTAGGCCTTCCTCTTTTCCTCTTACCTGGCAGCTCCATCCTTAGCATCCTTTTCCCAATATACCCAGCATCCCTCCTCAGCACATGTCCAAACCAATGCAATCTCGCCTCTCTTGCTTTGTCTCCAAACTGTCCAACCTGAGCTGACCCTCTAATATACTGATTCCTAATCTTGTCCATCCTAGTCACACCCAGTGCAAATCTTAACATCTTTAACTCTGCCACATCCAGCTCTGACTCCTGCCTTTTTGTCAATGCCACCGTCTCCAACCCATATAACATAGCTGGGCTCACTACCCTCTTGTAGACCTTCCCTTTCACTCTTACTGGTACCCATCTGTCACAAATCACTCCTGACACTCTTCTCCACCCATTCCACCCTGGCAGTACTCTCTTCTTCACCTCCATTCCACACTCACCATTACTCTGAACTGCTGATCCCAACTACTTAAACTCATCCACCTTTACCAACTCTACTCCCTGCATCCTCATCATTCCTCTACCCTCCCTCTCATTTACACACATATATTCTGTTTTAGCCCTGCTGACCTTCATTCCTCTCCTCTCTAAAGCATATCTCCACCTCTCCAGGGTCTCCTCAACCTGGTCCCTACTCTCACTACATATCACAATGTCATCTGCAAACATCATAGTCCACGGGGCCTCCTGTCTGATCTCATCTGTCAACCTGTCCATCACCACTGCAAATAAGAAAGGGCTCAGAGCTGATCCTTGATGTAATCCCACCTCCACCTTAAATGGATCTGTCACTCCCACCGCAGTCCTCACCACTGTCACACTACCCTCGTACATATCCTGTACCACTCTTACATACTTCTCTGCCATGCCTGACTTCCTCATACAATACCACAACTCCTCTCTAGGCACCCTGTCATATGCTTTCTCTAAGTCCACAAAGACACAATGCAACTCCTTCTGACCTTCTCTGTATTTCTCCAACCACACTCTCAGAGCAAACATTGCATCTGTAGTGCTCTTTCCTGGCATGAAACTATACTGCTCATCACTAATCCTCACCTCCCTTTTTAACCTAGCTTCCACTACTCTTTCCCATAACTTTAAGCTGTGAATGATCAATTTTATCCCTCTGCACATCACCCTTATTCTTAATGATAGGTACCAAAACACTTTCTCCACTCCTCCGGCATCCTCTGACTTTCCAAAATTTCATTAAACAATCTGGTTAAAAATTCCACTGCCATTTCTCCTAAGCACCTCCATGCTTCCACTGGTATGTCATCTGGGCAAATAGCCTTTCCATTCTTCATCCTCTTCATAGCTGTCCTTACTTCCTCGTTGCTAATCTGTTTCACTTCCTGATTCACTATCCCCACATCATCCAACCATCTCTCTCTTTCATTCTCTTCATTCTTCAGCCCCTCAAAGTACTATTTCCATCTACTCAACACAATATCCTCGCTTGTGAGTATGTTTCTCTCACTATCCTTTATCACCCTTACCAGCTGCACATCTTTCCCAGCTCTGTCCCTCTGTCTAGCCAATTGGTACAGGTCCTTTTCTCCCTCTTTAGTGTCCAATCTCACATACAACTCTCCATATGCCTTATCCTTAGCTTTCGCCACCTCTCTTTTTGCCATGTGCCTCATCTCCTTATACTCATGTCTACTTTCTTCATCTCTCTGACAATCTCACTTCATCTTCACCAGTCTCTTCCTCTGTATACTCTCCTGTACTTCCTCATTCCACCACCAGGTCTCCTTGTCCTCCTTCCTCTGTCCAGATGTCACACCACACACCTTTCTAGCAATCTCCTTTACTAGCTCTGCTGTAGTTACTCAAATGCCATGGAACAACTAGTCACCATTCCCACAAGAGGAGATAACATACTTGATCTCATCATCACGAACATGTGAGCACAATGTTCAACACCTACCCCCCCCTCACTGGTGAGATCAGATCAAAACTATCTCGCTGGGAGGTAATCTCATCCCCCAGAATAAAAAAAAGACCACAGTAAAGAACTTCTCAAAAGACACACTTCAGAACTTCTTGTGATTCCCTTCCTTGATTCTACCCCGGGTGTGGTCCTTGCAGCGCCCTCGCTACAAACAAAGGCTACCAGCACCTGCGGCACTGGACCAGGCTATCCCAATCACCACAAAGATAAGGAGTACCAAGGCAAAACCAAGTACCAAAAAATGTACACCCCAGCCAGGTACAGCAGTCAGTCTGGTGGACACCAGCCAAAAACAAACTCTACACAACAGATAGAGAAGATCACTATAGAGTAGAAAAAAGACTTAAATCACTATAAGTAAAAATAAGAGCTCTCAAAAAATCATCCAAAAATAGAATAAAGAAAAAATAATTATAAGACAAAAATGACAATCATAAGGCCTTCTTTAGCTATGTTGTAAGAACTAGGAGGAAGAAGCTCAGGAAACTCCCACCAATGCTCAGAAATTTAAACTTGGTTGACTTTTTCGGAAACAGTCACCAAGCCATTGATGAGGGGAAGGCAGTCCATACAGCCTACCTATCTGGCTGCTGAGGCTCGATATACAATACCCCACTGGGTATCATTGAAAAACTCATCAAATTAAATGTAACCCACACCAAGATGGGATGGGTTGCAAACTGGTTGAGAACCCAGAACCCAGAGGTCTCTGTTGGCCATGTCAGACCGAAAGCCCCTGTCAGCAAGTGTCCCACTCCCACAGGGTCCTGCCACTCTTGTTTTCCATCTACTTCCTTTTCAAGTACAAGCAAACAAAAGGAGGGGCAGGAGGGGTTGACAGCATGTAGAAAACTATCAACTGCACGATAGTAGATACAGACACAGAGATCCTTCAGAATCCTAGGGTCTCAAAAGGGATACTGGTGCCAGAGCGCCCTGCCTAAAAGTAAAAATGCCAAAATGCTAGTCATACCCTTTGGGAAAAACAAGGTTACCTAGCTAGGAAATAGGTGTGGCAATCTCCACTGCACAGAAAGTTATCAGGACCGACTGACCCAGGTTGATAGTAGTCTGTCATTCGACAGCTATGTAGCAGTAAAAGTACCTTAGACAGACTTCTTGCCCACCTTATCATGAATCTTGACCACTGGATGGGAGATCGCAGATATACAGGGATTACCTCAGTGCAGTGTCACTCGCCAGCAGAGCACCACAAATAATGGGGTATGGAGTTCCCTCTACGTAAGGGTGGTAGTAACAAAAGGGCCCAGCTAGGCTAGTATGTCCCTCCCCCTCTCAGCCTAGTCTAGATGAAACTATATGAAACTAACCCAGCTATTCGGTAACTCTTCACTGCCTCCCAGTGCCTGTCTTAACTCTTCCCTGAACTCCACCTCACAATCACCCTTTTTTAACTTCCACCATTTAATCCTTGGCACTGCTTTCACACTCCTCCTCCTCTTCTTGATCACCGTCATCCTACAGACCACCATTCTATGCTGCTTAAATACACTTTCTCCTGTCACCACTTTACAGTCTCCAATCTCCTTCAGACTGGCCCTCCTACATAAGATATAATCCACCTGTGTGCATCTTCTTCCACTCTTGTACGTCACCCTATGCTCCTCTCTCTTCTTAAAATATGTATTCACCAGAGCCATGTCCATCCTTTTCGCAGAATACATAATCATCTGACCTTCTGCATTCCTCTCCTTAACACCATACCTACCCATCACTTCCTCATCCCCTCTGTTCACTTCACCAACATGCCCACTGAAGTCCGCTCCAATCACTAATCTCTCACCTTTGGGTACACTCACCACCACTTCATCCAACTCACTCCAACGGACTAACTGCCTAGTACTTACCTATGGTCTTATAAGATTGTGGGCCAGAAAAAGCTCATTTGTGGAGACAACTATGCGTTAGTCCCCTGCACCAAACCACCATCCAATCTTGGCAAGTTATCCATTCTGTTAGAATTCTTCAAAGGACATTTTGGGTAGTACCTGGTGAAATTGGTAAGCTTTTGCCTCAAAATAAATTCTTTATATACCAAACCTGCCATCCAATCTTTCTTTCTTTTTTTTCTCCAACAAACATCTTTATTACATTTTCACATGACACAGGCAATCTTACATTTATGCAAATGAAAAACAAACATGACACCACTTTAAGTGCAAACAGTATACATCACAGACACTATTGAAACAACTGTAGTTGCAAACATTATACATCACTTATAATCTATCCAGTCATTGTCAGTTAAGCATTATATGACTCGTTCAAATCCTGTCATCCTATCTTTCTAATCAAAATAACTACTTCACAGTACATACCTATGAAGTTGGAAGAAACGCTCTTCTGCATAAAAAACATATTTTAATAAAGGAATGACTATTCATTTTCAGTCTCACTACATTCTAGAACTTCATTAACTATGCATCAGAATCCCTTTTTACAATTCTGAAAGTTATTACGCACATTTTGTACCATTTGGTCCTTATTAAACACAACCACTGGCCCAGGAAATATATTTTGAAAGCCAGAATCCTCCACAGATGCATAAATTATGGGGTTTTAAAGTTGCAGCATCTTTGTAGTGGTACAAGCTGAACTCCCTTTTTTATCTTTCTCAAAATGCAAAAATGACACCATCAGTCCCAAATCCTTCTTCCAAATTCTGTACAATTTGCTGAATATATAACCTTGCACAGATCAGTCAGTCATGGATGACAAACTGCCCTCAGATGTTTGCAGAACTTGGGTACCAGATTACAAGAACTACAGAACTGCTTCAAATGTAACAGGTAGTTATCAAAATGCTTCATGGCCACAATCTCATAAATAAGAACTGATACAAAGACTATTGCTTTTCTGTACATTATTAATTGACTAATAATGACCATTTTGTCTTCTGGTTTGTATCATGCTGGGGTTGACAGATACATTTGCCCTTTCTTCTCTGTTCTCTCCAAGAACAAACTAAAGTGCCCAGTCTGCTGGAACCTTTAGTACAAGGGCTTCTTCTCTAGTATTTATCAATATTCAAATCTAGAAAATCTTTAACTTAAATTAGCAGCATCATATTTAAAGTGCTTGCCTATATTTCTTCAAAGATCTTTAAAGAATGTATGAATCAGGAGTTCTTCGTGCTGATCAGGCAGTTTAGAAAATTCACCAGAGTATGGGACTAGTGATTTTGTTTTAGTCATTGGTTCAACATAACTTATGTCCTGTTCGATTTGAGAGGAGGTATCAGGGGCTGCGAAAGTGGGCGGCCACGGTGGTGCAGCGGTTAGCGTTGCTGCCTCACAGCAACAGGTTCTCCGGTTCGATCCTCAGCTGGGGTGCCTTCTGTGCGGAGTCTGCATGCCCTCCCTGTGGTTGCCTGGGTTTCCTCCGGGTGCTCCGGTTTCCTCCCACATCCCAAAGACATGCTGTAGGTGGATTGGACACGCTAAACTGGCCCTAGGTGTGAGTGCATGTGTGTGTGTGTGCCTTCTGTGGAAGGTTGGGCGCCGGGCTGGCAACTCGACACTGTAAAAACTCCACTATCAATCATGAGCAGACGGGTGATCTGCTGTGGCAACCCCTAACTGGGAAAAAGCCGAAAGAAGAAGAAGAAGATGATCAGGGGCTGTGAAAGTGCCTCACTGAGTACCGTCAAACTGGCAACTGACTTAGGAAAAGCGCTGTCGGCAGTTTTGGACCTCGGCGACCTGTCTCTGTCTTTATCTTTGCATTTTTTTCGGAATCCCGGTAGTTGGATGTCTAACCGATGACATTTCTGGATAATTAAACAGAGAACCGAAATATTTAGAGGTGAAAATATACCGACGACAGATAGTGCGCTGATTAAATAAAGCACAAAACCAACAGCAAGGTACTTCATGGTCAGGGCCTAGGCAAGGAATACAGTACGAATGAAAATCTTTATGAGGTATTTGCTTTCCACAAGTAATGCAATTATTAACTTTTACTGACATCGGTAAGGAGCAAGAAAAAGTTTCCCCAACAGGGTTCTTAGCTTTAGTTGAAGACTTCGGTTCTGAAACTCGAAAACGAAAATTTCAGTTGTCGGCCGACCGGCACTTGTGAACTGCTTCTGCTTCGGGTACAGCATGGGAAGAAAGATTGATGCAATGGTATCGGCTGCATGTTTTATATTAGCTGACGACCTGACGTCATGAAAGAAGGGACAGCAACCGACACAGGACACTTTGTTAAACAGGCCGACTGAGGGCTACCTGCAAGCAGATAACCCAAATGTAATGACTGCAACAGTGAAACACGAAGAACATCTAGCCCTGGCTCCCTTGGGACCCTGTGTAATGACCTCCGGGTCTGCAGCAGGATTTCTGTACAGATATTTGTGAGTGTCTGGTACTCTGCAATACCTGTCTGGCTTACTGGGAGCAGGAGGTAGGGCACTCTGGACTAAACTGGATTCATGGAAAACATCATCCACCACTTCTAAAATAGGGGGAATGGCAAGGGGTCTGTGCTGGGGTAGGTCTAGAAATTCTCTTAGCCTATTTTTAGACTGAGGGAAATCCTGAGATTCCCAATGGAAATGTTCCCTGAGGGTGTGAAGGGTTTCCACAAAGGAGAGGTCTTCTGCTGGGGAGGGAGAAGGGATGGATTCTTCTGCATCTGAATCCTCATAAGCAGTAACAAGTTGTTGTTCCTCTTCAAAATCTGAATAATCTGATTCCTCAGAATCTTGCTCTGTCAATAGTTCAGGAGAAGGTTATCTTTTCCTTTCAGAAGTTGTGGCTTGACTGCCCCTGATAAGGGAAATAAGATCCTCCGCCATCTTAAGCATCTGGACCTGGGGTGGTGGGGCGGGAGTAAGATGGTGGCTAGAGGTAGATTTTTAGGTGTGGCCTGGCTTCTAGGCATTAAGAGTATTCATCGGTCTGAGAGAAACGGTAGTCGGGTGTGAAGATGTCAGTTTCTGACTGGAATCAGTAGCGGGAAAGACCTCCTCGGAAGCCAGTGCCTGCGTCGTGGCTCCGGACCCAACTGAGGCAGACATAGCCAAAGGTTCTGAAGACAAAGAAGATTTCTGCGTTATACTGGACTCTGAAAGGGTCTCGGTAGAGGCCTGCTTAGCAATTGCATTGGGCATCAAAGGATGAGAAAGTGTCTCAGTGAATTCCAGAGAACTGACGACCTGCTTAGTGGAAGAGTCGTCGGAAGGCTTAGCCTTGTGAGGTCTGTCTCTAACTTTATCCCTACACTTTTTAGGAGGCTCTACGGATTGTTGGCTGACCAATGCCATTTGTGAAGATGGAGGACGAAAATAGCTGTCTACAAAAAGAGCTCTACAACGAATGGTTCTCGCGTTAAAGAGAGCACAGAACTGGCAACGGACGACATCGTGGTCTGGGCCTAAACAAATGACACAGTATGAATGGAAGTCTCGGTGTGGGATCTGCTTTCCACATGCGAGACAACTGTCGGACATCGATTAGTGCAAGAAAGAGATATTCCGAATGGGTACTTAGCTTTAGATGTTTTCAACTGTGATCCAAACTCTGGTAGTGATCGACCGGCACACTTGTGAACTGCTTCTGCTATGGGTTCCACGGCAAGAAAGACTGATGTAATGGCGTCAGCTGCCTTGCTTTATAGCACTGATGACCTGACGTCAGTCTATAGGTGACAGCAGCTGACTCAGAAAAACACTAACTCTGGTATTCGGGCCAGCCGAGGGCTATCACAGCAGGGATAACTCACAGGTGATGACTGCAACAGTGAAACAAAAAGAACATCTAGTCAACTACAATCTGCAGATAATCCTTTAAGTGGGAAATGGGTTTGGTGGGGGAGGTAAAAAAATACATTTATCACCAAATCACGTGATCCTAAATGTTTACAAAATCAGTCAATTACACCTCTCAACAATCTTGATTTCAAAATATCTGCTGCCACTTAAAAAAAAAAAAAATCTGTATTTTGGTAAGAACAATGTTCCATTTTAGAAGCATACATTCCTATAAAATAACGAAATGTTAATAAAGGACATTTTCTTTGGACTGACTTGCATCTCAGCAGAGATCCCTTTATTTTATCAACAGTGTTACTGTATTATTATTTATATACAAATGATACTATTTTATTGTCTTTAGCCAAAATTTTAAGGCCCTAATTCAAGTGAGCAGGCTAAACGACACATATCCGTCTCTCTTTTTTAAGATAGTCAAAGCATTTTACTCACCAAGTACACAGCTCTTGCAAGAGCAATCCTTGCCTTCTGTCCTCCACTAAGAGTGACTCCATTTTCCCCCACTTCTGTTTGGTCACCAGCTGGCAGAATCTATATTTAAAATATCCAAAAAAGAAAAAAAAACAGAAAATCAACAATCCATTACTTTTACTGTACCTATGATGCAATCAGTGGAGATAAAATGAGATAACAGCCAAGACTCTTATGCATTATTTATCTGCATTCTGCAACTAGGCTAATTCTAGAGCTACAAAGGATAGGACCAGTCTATTCTATTTGACCAATTTTACAAACTACACTCAATGCACTCATTCCTTTTTCAACTGTTTCATATTTAACTCGTGTCTGTTTGTGAAAACAAACACATATACTTTGCAGCAGGGAAGATATGGTGATGCAATTAGTGTTAGCATCTGAGCAGCACTTACCTAAAGAAACTACATCACTCTACTTCATTCAGACATATGTACACATCCACATAAAACTTAACCTATCTTATTCTCAAATCAGGAGTGTACTGATCTCTTACCAAAAAATGTATATATTTAGTTTTTTGACTAAATATGACCCTTCCCACCTATATTCAGGAAAGGCATTTGTTTAGAATGATGGGGCGAGTCCCTGACAGAAATTATTTATTTTAGTCAACATTTGTCTACCGGGATGGTCTGAGTTGGATCGAAGCCAATTTTCAGAGGAGGCCCAGAGAGAAATGCTTCAGATGCATGTCTTTGTAACGTGGGAGGAAACTGGAGTACCCGGCGAAAACCCACAAACACAGGGAGGACATGCAGACTCCGCACAGAAGGCACAAAAGCCAAGAATCGAACTGGAGAACCTCTTGCTGTGAGGCGACAATGCTACCACTGTGCCGTCTTTATTCAATTAAAATGGTGCAACTCTCTCAGAGAATGTGAATAGCAGATGATGTGCAGCTGTCCCACAACAGAAAATAACAGATATATGCTCAGTATATCTGCTGTTTTGTGAGAATGTCTGCTGTGGATAATTGCTGAATCCTTTCTTCTGATAATTCAGCCTGGAAAATTTTTTAATTTTTACTTGATTCTGAACATGACAAAGCAATCACCTCTGGTTGGTGCATATCATGCAACAAAGTAAGAGGGTGTGTATTCATTTTGACACCAACCACTAGGTGAGCACAAGCTGTAATGAAGGAAAAAAACATATTTTTTTGTGTCTTTCGGCTTTTCCCGGTTAGGGGTCGCCACAGCGGAACTCTGGTCCGCTAATGATTGGCAGTTGATTTTTATATACCGGCTTGCCAGGCCTGACGCACAACCTTCAACGAAGGTATGCCCATTCACGCATGTCTCCACGCAGAAGATGCTCTATCTGAGAATCGAACCGGACAGCATCTTACTGTGAGACGACAATGTAAAAAAAGTCACACACTTGGCTCAACAAACAGGAAAGTCTGCCTATAGCCAAGGGAAAGAGAAGTGGATATAGAGAATGTGCAGTACAGTAACAATCAGTTCAGAAGGCCTGGTCACAGATCAGATGCTATGATATGATGAATACATACCTTTTTACTTTGAACCAGGTCTTCTACAGCCAGTAACTACTGTCATGGCCGGCCTTAGGCATAGGCGAACTAGGCGACCGCCTAGGGCGCTGTACCAACCGGCCTCATTAAGGGTACAATTTTTCTTTATTGCTTTATTTAAATTATATTGCTTTTCATTCCAATCTGTAGCATCACACCAGGGCTAGAGAGACAAAATTTTCACTCTTCTTGGCGCCCCGTCTCTACGTCTGTCTTGACAGTACTGTGACGTTTGGATTGCGCCCCTCCCCAATCGGTAGTAGAAGCAGCATTGTGAAGAATCCGAATCTTGCTAAAAAGCCGTATGTTGTTTCTTAAAGGAACAATCCCATAGTGCTAAATTTGGATGGAGATTGTCGTATTCTTTTACCTTAGAAAGAAGACGCGGGACAACTGTGTGCAGTTGGTACCAACTCCAAACAAACTTGACCTGACCACACCCTACATAATACAAACAACTTCCCTGTGTCACAGCCCTTGCATCATGCACTTTCCCCCCCCCAAAGAGCACTAAGCTAAGACAACACACACAGTTGAATACATACACACTCACCTTTTCCATAAGGCCCCTTTTCACTTAACAAACACAAACTAGATCTATTCATTTTTTTCACTTCACTACTCTAACTTGGTACATTGACACAAAAATGCTTCACTAGCCATTATTGTACATACTATAAACCCCCATGACATTTATATTTATACCCTGATCTTCACAGATCCAAACGGTCCGCTTGTTAATAACTCCTCTGATCATCTCAATGCAACATCACACGGTACCAATCCGGGTTGGGAAGCTGGCATGGCATGGCAAGGTCTTCTTACTTTTCTCACTTTCACTTCACCTTTGATTCACAGTCAGCATAGGTAAGGTCAGGTAATGGAATCGTTTCTCGCCACTGCTCTCACAAGGCAGTCTACCCTTAATGACCTCGGGGCGAAATTTTTGTGATCTACAGTACCTGGGGTCTTCATATCTGTCACCCACCACAGCCTCACCACCTGCCACCTCCCAAGCGCCTGTCCCCCAGCGTGCCTTTGCCCATTCGCCATTATACACCCTCTCATCCCCTTTCCTTCCGCATTCTTTCCAGTCAGTTCTCCAGTCCAACAACTGCAGTCCAACCAAGTAGAGTCCGCGAACCGCCCGAAGCCGCGAAGAGCCGTCTCCATAAGACCATAAGCAGTCTGTTAACCATCTGTGCGCCCAGAGACTGTACGTGTCGAGAGCACTTTTTTAGCAGGTTCACCGGATCGGGCACTTCACCGCCTGCTCGCTACTCTGGCGGAACCCCTAGGCTGCTTGTGACATGCTTTCGGAAATAAGGCTGCTCAAGCCATAACAAAGACTGCCCTGAAAACTGAGGTCATTATCCCTGAGGTCCCACTGGAGACACATTACCAGCGAAGAAAGATTTTTAAGCGAAGGTGAGGGAAAGATTTGTGATGTTTAAGTAATTTGCTATGCTTCAACAATGCGATCAAGTCCAACTCAGCAAAAGTAGAAGGTAAGTGTT
Source organism: Protopterus annectens (assembly GCF_019279795.1). Taxonomy (NCBI): domain Eukaryota; kingdom Metazoa; phylum Chordata; order Ceratodontiformes; family Protopteridae; genus Protopterus; species Protopterus annectens. The sequence continues at coordinate 516,622,471 of NC_056725.1, forward strand.
CAAAGTAATCCCTTTAAGTCTCGCCATAGTTCAAATCAGGATCATGGTCGGTCATGTCTTCTGGGAGGAGGAGGATTCTGATTCTCTTCCTTCTCTGATCTGCATCTGCTGTCATTTAAAACCACCCAGCTGGCAGCCACCAGAGGGTCTGACAGGCTCTGGCTTGCACTCTCTGGCTTTATCTTTCACAATGCCTTGATGTCCCTCATGCAATTTCAACAACACCAATTACGCATGGCAGAACAATAACACATACAATCTTTAGCAACAAACCCATCTTTGGGTGTGGTGGTGGAACGCCTCCAGTAGTTGCTTCAGTAAGGGGCCTGGGTCGCACTACAGCGGCCACCTGACGCTTTCCACCACAGCCACACCACACGCACACACACCGTCCGGCCTTCAGCTGCGTAGGATTAGGAGCTGGAGGAAGGATGGCGTACCCCAGCTGTTTTCCACAATACCGTGAGATTCGGTTTTGTCCCTCCATTGCTTCTTTCTGTTGGTTAGCTTGTTTTTTTAAGTGGGAGAATCAATTTGGGGGCATCTGCCATATGGAAAGTGATTTCTGGAGCTGATTCACACTGCAGCGTTATGAAGCGGGCATCAATCTCATCCCAGATCTAGATCATGGCGTAGACAGTCCAGCGCCTGGGCCTCCAGGACAGAGCGAGTCTCCTAAGTTGCACCCCTTGCCCAGGAGGTCAGTAATAGGTAGTCTCAACGCCCAGGTAGTGCTCTAGGTAGACGCGGTAGATATCGCGGCACTCCTGTGCATATCGTCTCTCACGCCAACCGCTCTTGCATGATGCGTGAGAGTGACTCTCAGCGGCTCTCCCCATTGTTACAGATCCCCTCCCATTGTTGTATCCATCTCCGGTTTGTCCCAAAATGAACTTTCCGGTCCCCACCCCCTGTACCTTTAGTTCATACCATACCAAGTTCCCCAAGCCCTGTCCCAGCTTAAAATTGAGGAATAATGCTCCTCTCTGATTCCCCACCCCCAGGGGTTGAGGATGTTCTTTCCCCACCTCTCCCTGCATCACCAGGGATGGACGCTGTCCTCCTGGGTCCTGATATACCATGCCATCATCCCCGATGGTCTGTTGACACTTCCTTGGAGTCGGGGCACATACCCTACATTTCGATTAACACCTGCTTCTTCCGCCGCTCTTGCCTCCCGGGCTGCATGAGTCCTCCATTTCAAAGGTGTCAACGCCCCCCTCTTCAGTCGACTTTTCACATCATGCGAATCCCTAATCCCTTTCCTCTCTCTTTAATGACTGACCAACAGTGTTCGTCCAGAACAAATCAGACTCTCTATCAAAGGAAGTGCCCTGCCATCAAATCAATGTGGTAAGCGGGTGAATGAAATGCCAAACAAAGGTGAAAGTGTTCATCAGAATTAATTATCCAGTTTACAAGCGTTGCGAAAACAGCTAGCATCCCAGAACTTTGCTCAAGTTTTAGCAGCACGCAAAAGGAAACTGCATAATCCCAAATTTAGCTCCGCATCCAGCATCCCCTTCGGCTCAGCCTGTTACCAGTCGCTACCTCAACTTTCACCTGCACTGCACACCAATCGGTAGGCCATTCCATTCTGGTCTTTGTTCCAAATACCCATCACTATGGGCCCTGTTCACTGCCTCCATTCAATGGCAGTGGTATCCTCCTGGGGTAATCAGAGAGTCTGGCATCGCTTTGGCTGACAATTTTTCACTTTCCCCATCAAACTCCTTCCTTCACTTTCCCACAACCTGTATGAGGTCTTCTATGGGGTATGCTTCATGAGTATAACACGCTTCAGGAGGCCAAGTCTCCCAAAATAGCAGGCAGGCCCCCAACAAAGATGCGACCTTTACAACATAACACAAGGCGTCCCTCTGTCTTTGTCGCATGTCTGAAGCTGTCCATCAAGGGCTTAGTGACAGGATCCAGCATCCCTCCAGGCATGTTCCAGGATTTAACAAGCTTTCTCGGAAGCTGGTCGCATTCTTCCCACTTCCCAAGTTGTCCAGGTCTGACTTGGAGACCTCCAGTGGGCTCCCCTGCAGGCCCAGTGTGGGACTTGAAAGTCTGCTGTGTGCCAGGAGATTTCACAATCCATAACAGGGCAAGTTCCTACTGAGGATAGCTTGAAACCCCTGTTCACGTTCGAAGCTTGAAAGTCATAGGTGTGCCCCTCAATACTCTGCACCGCCTTGAACTGTCGGCAGACTGGCCTCTTCCCACACCCTCCTGTCTGCCTCTGGTCGCTGGCATCGCCGTTCATATAGGAATGGCCCCCACACCTGTAACACCGCGCATATCTGCGGCCTTTACCGGCTGGCGCCTGGCGCTGGAATTTTTCGGAGCCGCGGGGCATAGCTAACTCCAAGGCCTCCCCCCTCACCCTGGTGTCCTGTGGTGCCTGCACAGCATTTTAGCGCCTCCCTTCGCTGTCTGAACCGTCCGCTTGCTGCAGCCACCTCCTCCGACTGTCTCTCCGAGGGGCTGTGCTGCGGTACCAACTTTTCCCAGCCGGCCATCTCGACAGTCTCATGTCTGCCAACTGGTTCCGGCTTCTGGTATCCCTCGTTACCTGCCCTCCTTAGTGTTCGGGGCATATGGACATAGTTCGCTGTCAGCAGGCAGTAACAAATTCATCCCTTCGGTCGCTCGCGTCTCCCCAAGTTGACAACTGCACGCTCATCACGCATGTTCTTTTGACAATAAAATCAGTCAAACCATCTTCACTTTGCATTGCATGTTAAATAAAACCACGTACATAAACAATGTTCTTTTGACTTCCTGCCCCTCGCCCATATCGTTCACTCATAGGGTGTTCACCTTGTTCCCTCAAATTGGAAGATAAATTACTCTTCACCCGGCCTCATCTTGGTGCAAGTATCGTCCATTCGTGGGGTTCCGCTCATCAAGGCTGAACACTTCACGTAGTATCAGGAAACAGCCGGCCATGTCGATTCTAGGCTGTATATCAATCACTTCGCCGGCCGGCTGTCCGGGCCTCGTATCCAACGCGCCACCTGCGTCATTCTTCAGCAGTCGGCTGCCCTGCACAGCCGCACTGCACTCGCCGTCGCATAGTCGCATTTCCACGCTCAGAACGCCCTTGGCCACATTCGTCTGCCTTGGTACCAACTCCAACACAGCCTGGCTGCCAACACGTCTTATCTAACACCATCAGCATTCAACAGCCTTTGCCTTACAGCTGACACCGCTTGTCCAATTACCAAACCACTACTTCTTATTTAAGGTCCATTGAATACACCACAGAGATGAGTTTAATAGGGGGTAATCACATAGCATGCATCAGCAACACCCACTGAGTTCCATCATTATCCAGCCCCTCCACCCCCTATCGGCTTACTGTGAACAAATGTAAGTTTCGTGTTCCAGGTATGTTTATATTCCCCCTCAAAAACACGGAAGCTTTTTCACTTCATTCCACCATCTTCCAAAGATGTCATTTGCAATTTATAACTGCAGCATTTGTAGGTGACAATTTGTAGAAAACTGCTTCGCTAGATGGGCATTTCATGATCACTTACCAAGTATACATGGAGATATCAGACTAAAAATCCTTTTTTTTTTTTTTAGTTTTTTTACAGTTCTGATTTATAAATGCCAGTGCAAGTGCATTCATAAATGAGAACACAAAATATGTATACTTGCTAAGTGATCATGAAATGCCCATTTCGCGATCCAGTTTTCTACAAGTTATTATGCACAAATGCTGCAATCATAAATTGCAAATTATATCTTGTTAAAAAAAAGTTCTTTGGATCCTGATTTTGCTTTTTGTATACACTTGCTACTTTGCTGGTTCTGCCGTTTTTTTAAAAACTCTTTTTAAAGTGTGTATGTGAGTGTGAGAGCATATGTATTTAAGAGATGACAGTGGTTGCTACGCTGCTGAATTAAGTAAGTTTGTGCGTGCCGCTCATACACATAGTCCTCCACAATTTACACATGTACAGATTGCAGTATGTACTTTCTGGGTCATTTAAATACCTTTTTTGAACCTAGGAGAGAGAGAGAGAGTGTGTGTGTGTGTGTGTGTGTGTGTGTGTGTGTGTGTGTGTGTGTGTGTAAACCGAAAGAACAACCCAGTCAAGTTACAGTTTTCACTGTTTAGTATCTTAAACCTCCTGTGATGGAGGCACATGGAACATATGCAAATAACCCCTTAAGGACATCAAGTATTTCAGCTATACAGTTTAGAATAAAAAAAGTTTTACTACTGAGCAACTTACGTTTACTCATTTGCATTAACTTCTGTTTCTTTCCCTTTTTATGTGTTTTATAGTAGGAGTGTAATGGCATTCTCTGTTGGATATTCACTGCTGTGATAGGCAGAGAAAAGGCAAATATTACTGGCATGATTTCTGCAGTGAGACCCTTTGCATGCATTTAGTTGGACAACCTGATTTGACTGTTGCTTTCCTATTTAGTTTTTATAGTAACCCACCACGGTGCCTGTTTGGACTACAGAACAGCATGCGACCCTCATTATTTTAGCATTTTGTGGATGATGTGGGATGCATATGGGTAGAGTGTGTCTGGTGGCAAGTCAGAACATCCTTTTTTTTCACATTACTTGCTTATATCTGAACCTGTTCACTCAGATCAGGGACAGATAGGCCACACTGTATGAGGTACAAAGACAGAAAAAATGGGACACCTTTTTTATAGGTATCATTCATTTAGAAAGCTAGTAGAGTAAATGAGTGTGTATTAACATGGATTTCTGAAGAATGTAAAGCTTCCAAATATGCTTAGTGCTGTATTTTATTTACTTAGTGTCTCAGTACTTTGTTATGAATTAAAACATTTTATTAGGGGGTAACAAAATTTTGCGGCAAAATCTAGGATGCTAGTTTTGTTGGATGTGAGCTCTATTTGTATTGGTTGTCTGTCAAGGTGTTTAGGAAGCAACATAGTAAAAATAAGTACATTCTGGAGAATGTGTTTTATAATTTCTTCATAGCTAAAGTAAATACATTTTTTGTCTCTGGTAGATTTTATGTAGGAGCATCACGCATTCGTACTTAAAAGTATCTGCCTCACAGCTCCATGGTCCAAAGTTCCTTAATGACCTCTACTGGTGGACAGTGGAGAACTTGCATGTTGTATATAGTCAAATTACATTGTTTTTTCCAGTGTACACCAGTTTCCTCTCATCCCCTAGAGTATGGGATGACTGGCAACATACTAAATTGTCATCACTGACGTGTATTTTCCCTTGCCCTTGTGACATGAGTCTTGGTTAAAGAGTCCAAAAAAGACCAAATTCACAATGATATTTACTTGTAACATGCAGGAGTAACTTCTTTTGTGCATTTTACTCTTGGAATGTCAACGGGCGGCCGCGGTGGTACAACGGTTAGCATTGCCGCCTCACAGCAGGAGGCTCTCCGGTTCAATCCTTGGCTGGGGTACCTTCTATGAGGAGTCTGCATGTCCTCCCTGTGGTCGTGTGGGTTTCCTCCCACATCCCAAAGACATGCTGTAGGTGGACTGGACACACTAAATTCGCCTAGGCGTGAGTGCGTGCATGTGTGTGCCTTCTGTGGAAGGCTGGGTGCCGGGCTGGCAACTTGACACCGTAAATCTCCACTGCCAATCATGAGTGGACAGGTGATCCACTGTGGTGACCCCTAATCACGAAATGCTGGAAGAAGAAGACTCTTGGAATGTGAACAAGGGGTCCACCTGCTTACAGTAACTATCCAAAATTGTTCAACTGCACTGTATCAGCACTCCATCCTTAACCATAAACTTCATCCCCAGTGAAAGAATTGATATGACTGTAGGATACTGGAATGAGACTGGGGTGAATGTTTTCATCTGTTAATTACCCAGAGCTGTGCTGAACAAGTGCCATTCTTTTTTACATGGACCAAGTTTCTTTGCACTTTTCAAAATGAATTCTGTACATGCTGTAGTTTAGTTAAGAATGTTTTATTATGCACAGATGTCAACAATATCTGAATACTGTCTCCAATAACAGCGCTGATAAGCTATAACAGTCATTACAATTTTTTTTTAATATTCTGGAATGCTGGATAACAGTAACAGTACTGATAAATATATCCAAAGTTTCTGCACTTATATTCCAATTCTCTTAATAAAATGAAGTGAAAGTCTTTTCCTCTTGAGGAGTATTATTAATATTCTGGAATGCTGGATATTTGACCTGACTTCGGTACTCAGGCTCATGTGCCTGTACTGCAAAGACTCTCTGCATATCAGTCCAAATGAACTAACTTAACTGACTCAACTGACTATCTGAATCATTTCTTAATGATACCAAAACCCTGTAATATTCTACATGCCTCTTTGGCTTTGCTTTCCAAACCTTGTAAGATCTGTTTGTTTTCAAAGTACTGCATATTCTGTTCTTATCAACATTTTTGACTGAAGGTTATTTTATTTACTGAAACGGTATACAAACTGTGAAAGCTTGCTTTAATATGACTTAATTTCGAGACTCATGCAAAAAATATATATATTTTTGTACATTTTAATATCTAATTTAAAACCCAACTCCTTCGTTCTACAGGGAATTCCTGATCCTGAACATTCCATTTCTCAACCTGACCACAACAACTCCTTGACCCAGAAATTCCATCCCTAACCCTCAAAAATGAATTGCCTGCCTACAATGCACACACTTCGTGTTTTACCTCAGAAACAACACTGCTCTCTTTCTTAGGGTAACTTAAGGTTATGCTACTGCCACACAGCCTCTAACTCCATACTGTAGTCATGGCCCCAGTTCACTTACCCATTTAAGAAACAGATACATTAAAACTAGTTCTCACAGCAAATATGAGCTATAAGGGTATGGAGGACTGTATGTTATCTGTTTCCCTCTTTGCACATATGTTAGTAAACATGCACAAATCTACATATGTTTATGTATATACACATCTATGCACATACTTTAGCTAGCTTTAGGTATTCTATATCTTCTGTACCTTGTTTACCAGTGGAAATTTTAATCCAGTCATTGATACACGTATGAAAATAGACTGAAATAAGTCTGCTTAGGCAGAGCTGTGGTAAGGAAGTTTGGTGCCTTAGCTGATGTGGCCATTTTATGCCTGCTGGTCATGTCCCAACCAATGCCAGCCCCCATACCAACACTGCTTCAGCCCAGCCCCAGTCCAGCCTACCATCTTAGTATTATGTTGAAATTTTGCAAGTACATTTTTTTTCTTAGTGTTTAACTCTGTGTCTGTCAACATTCAAAACTTTCCCCTATTGCTCGTCATGTCAACATTCAAACTTTCCCCTATTGCTCTCAAGTGTGTTTGTTCTTCCTCTGCTGGATATCCCCAGCACAGAGGTGAAAGCCAACCAGAGGAGTCATCATTTAAATATCAATGGGGGTAGTCTGTGTCATTACCTGCATCTTGGCACTGAAAATTCCAGCTTCACTTGCAATTTACCTAAATAACAAGGTTTCTTTTCTTCCTATAGTATGAAACTGTTCACTTATTTTCATACATTGAAATAACTGAAAGAAATAAGTTGGAGTGGCTTTCATGGTTATTGACCTACCTGTGTATGTGGCTCAAATAGGAATGTTCTCTCTCTCTCTCTCTCTCTCTCTCTCTCTCTGTTGTATAGTTCCACAATCTGGGGAAAATTAGGGTCCTCCCTTAAACAAGGATGGCCCTAGTCTCAGTGGGTGAAGCCAGACCCTCAGGCTGTTAGAATAAGGACAGCCCAGGCATATAAGCAGGCTCAGAAGTTGGTAGGGCGGAAGGAAAGAATAGTTGTGTAAGAACTTACCATAACCATAGATGTCCTTCTCTTTCATTTTGCAGTATTCCGACCAGTATACCAAAGTCTTAGGAGCAGGGGTATGTGCTGCGTTGCTTGTCAGACCCATAAACCGACTTTGGCTATAAAAGTGACGTCTGCATGTACCCCCTTCAGAAATGACTGCCACATACAGTAGTACCCCTTGGGAGCAAGAAAAGGAAGCTTTTCAGACCCACAAAAGCCACCAGGCCAAAGGAACCCAATAAATGTATGTGCCTGTTACAGTGTCCTGTTTGGATGAAGAGAAAGTAGGGAAAGTCATTCCAGATGGGCAAAACAGAGCAATAGGGGGGACTGAATACTGCAACATGGAAGAGAAGGACATCTAAAGTTATGGTAAGTTCTTACACAACTATTCTATGTCCTTCTATTCTCATGTTGCAGTATTCATAACTGAAGGGAGGGTACCCAAGCTTTAGGTATGATCCTGACAGGAAGGCAGAGGAGCCTGGTCTATGAGACCCTGCAAAATTGACCTAGCAAATCCAGTTCTGGCTCTAGAGACCAAGTCTAACTTGTAGTGCTTGGTAAATGTATGGACTGAGGACCAGGTGGCCGCTTCCAGGATGGAAGTGTAGTCCACCCCCATGAAAAAGGCTGCTGAAGAGGCAGCTGCCATAGTAGAATGTGTTCTCACATTGGTAGTTAAAACCTTTCTATGAAAAGAATAACAGGCAGAAATAGCTTTAGAAATTCATGAAACTATAGTCTGTTTAGAGACTGCCTTCCCCAAGGGCCTTGGGTGAAAGGAGACAAACAGATGGTCAGACTTTCCAATGGATTTGATCTTGCCCAGGTAATACCTAAGCTGCCTATTAACATCCAAGGAATTTAGGGTTCTTTCAGAAGAATTTTGAGGTTGAGGGAAAAAAACAGGGAGGTTAATGGCTTGATTTAAGGACAGTTTATTTACCACTTTAGGCATGAAAAAGGGGTTACTCCTGAGGGAGACCCTGTCCTTACGGAAGATGAGGTAAGGGGGGTTAGCCATCAAGGCCTGAATTTCAGAGACCCTCCTGGCGGATGTGAGGGCTACCAGTAGTACTGTTTTCCAAGTACATAGTTTCAGTAATGTTGAGTGAGCTGGCTTAAAAGGAGGTAGTGTGAGTTTTTCAAGGACAAAATTAAGGTCCCATGAAGGCGATACTGTTTTTTCAGGTGGTCTAATATGGAGGACCCTCTTAAGAATAGTTTTACATCTAATCTGGATGCCAAAGGAGGAACCAAGGGGAGACAGGCGTAAATGGCTAACAAGTGTACCTTAACAGAGGAGTAGGTCAGCCCTGAATGTAGATGCTTACACAAGTAAGAAAGGACCATGGGTACAGTAATCAGAAAGGGGTCCTGTATTTCCTTTTGACACCACCTGGAAAATCTTTTCCATTTTGCCACATAATTTCTCCTGGTACGAGGTTTCCTGGCCTCCTGCAGGACATTGAGTACATCCACTGAATATACAGTGGATATAAAAAGTGTACACGCCTGTTAAAATACCAGGTTTTTGTGATATACAAAAATGAGACCATAATACATCATTTCAAAACTTTTCTCACCTTTAATGTGACCTATAACCTGTACAATTCAATTGAAAAACAAACAAATCTGTTACAGGAAAAATATAAAAAAATAAACGTACAATAAGCTGGTTGCATAAGTGTGCACACCCTTAAACTAATACTTTGTTGAAGCGCCTTTTGATTTAATTACATCATTCAGCCTTCTTGGGTACACACCTGCCATCAATTATAGAGACTGATTAATCCCAAATAAAGTTTAGCTGTCCTAGTAAGATTTTACTGACATTTACTCAGTTGCCTGCTACAGCAAAAGCCATGGTTCGCAGACAGCTTACAAAGCATCAAAGAGATCTCATTGCTGAAAGGTATCAGTCAGGAGAAGGATACAAAAAAATTTCCATAGCATTGGATCTACAATGGAACACAGTGAAGACAGTCATCAAAAAGTGGAGAAAATGTGGGACAACAGTGACATTGCAAAGAACTGGACGTCCCTCCAAAATTGATGAAAAGACAAGATGTAAACTGGTCAGGGAGGCTGCCAAGAGAGCTACAGCAACACTGAAGGAGCTGCAGGAATTTCTGGCAAGTTCTGGTTGTGTACTACATGTGACAACAATCTCCCATATTCTCCATATGTCTGGACTATGCGGTAGGGTTGCAAGACAGAAGCCTTTTCTTACACAGAAAAACATCCAAGCCAGGCTAAAATTTTCAAAACAATACATCAAGTCTCCCAATAGCATGTGGGAAAATGTGTTATGATCTGATGATACCAAGGTTGAACTTTTTGGCCACAATTCCAAAAGGTACATTTGGTGCAAAAACAACTCTCCGCATCACCAAAAGAACATCATCCCCACGGTGAAGCATTGTGGTGGCAGTATCATGCTTTGGGGTTGCTTTTCTTCAGCTGGAATTGGGGCTTTAGTCAAGGTGGAGGGAATTATGAACAGTTCCAAATTAACAGTCACTTTTGGCCCAAAACCTTCAGGCGTCTGCTAGAAAGCTGAAGATGAAGAGGAATTTCACCTTTCATCATGACAATGACCCCAGCCATACATCCAAATCAACAGAAGAATGTCTTCACCAGAAGAAAATTAAAGTTTTGGAAAGGCCCAGCCAGAGCCCAGACCGAAATCCAATAGAAAATCTGTAGGTTGACCTGAAAGGGGCTGTGCACAAGAGATGCCCTTGCAATCTGACAGATTTGAAGCACTTTTGAAAGGAAGAGTAGGCAAATATTGCCACGTCAAGATGTGCCATGCTGATAGACTCCTACCCAAGAAGACTGAACGTTCTAATTAAATCAAAAGGTGCTTCAACATAGTATTAGTTTAAGGGTGCGCACACTTATGCAACCAGCTTATTGTACATTTTTTATTTTTTCCCCTAACAGATTTGTTTGTTTTTCAATTGAATTGTACAGGTTATAGGTCACATTAAAGGTGGGAAAAGTTTTCAAATGATTTATTGTGGTCTCATTTTTTTTATATCACAAAAACCTGACATTTTAACAGGGGTGTCTACACTTTTTATATCCACTGTAGGTGTTTGAAGGGGATCAGAACTCTATCACCCATAGAGTGAGTCTGAGGTTGAGCACCTGAAGGCATATGCGTGGCCCCCACTGACTTGTGTGAGTAGGTCGAATTGGTGGGGTAACCTGTAGTGATTGCCCTTGGCTAGTAGATGAAGAAGGAGAAACCAATGCTGTCTTGGCCAAAAGGGGGACACCAGCAGGATTTTTGGTTTGTCTCTCTGAATTTTCAGAAGGACCCTTTGAATCAGTGTGAAGCGGGGAAGGCATAAAGATACATCCCCACCCAAGAAAAAGAGAAGGCATCCACCCTCCACTCCTGTGGATGTGGATCCCTTGTGCAAAACAGAGGCATCTGCTTGTTCTAGGTAGAGGCAAACAGATATGCCTGAGGAATACCCCACCTGTGAATGAGATTCAAAAACACCTCCTTGTGAAGCATCCATTAGTGAGACGGTGCAGAGGTTCTGTTGAGAGTGCCCACCATCACATTCTCTGCTGAAGGAATGTACACTGCCTGCAGGTGAGTGTGCAATTCTGATGCAAGGGGCCGAATTCTGAATTGCCAGGCTGCAGAGCCCCCCCCGCTTGTTGATATACCACAGGACAGTCATATTGTCCATGACAACTTGTAAGATGCCTGATTTGAGAATTGGAAGGAAGGTTTGCAAAGCTAAGAGAAGGGCCCTCATCTCTTTGATACTAATGTGGTCCCTTTGTCTGAGGGAGGACCACTCTTCCTGAACTTTGTTTTGTTTGTTTGTTGTGGGTTTGCAGGACTGCTCCCCAACCCAGGTCTGAACCATCTATAAAGATTTGTTGTGAGGGTGTAGGGGTCTGCAAAGATATACCTTGGTTGAGCTGTATGGCTGCAATCCACCACTGCACCTCTTTTCAGGCATGGGAGGAGATGTAGAGAAGCATCCTGGGGGTGTTAATGTTGGTTCCACCGACTCCTCAGCACCCACTGAAACTTCCTCATATGCAGTCTTGCTAAGGTGAGCATGGGCATCAAGGATTCTATGTGACCTAGGACCCTCAGGAATTCCCTGGCTGATCATGTTTGGAGAGAGAGGAGTGTTTGGAGGAAATGCGTGATGGTTTCCACCTTCTGGCAAGGAATGAAGAATGCCATCTGGTCTGTTTTTTATCCTGTACCCCAAGAAAACCAGGTTTTGGGTGGGTGTCAGGTGAGATTTTTCCAGGTTCACAGTGAACTCTAGGTTTGCCAGGGCATTAGACACCATTCCTAGGTAGTGACGGAGGATGCGACAATCCTGGTGAAGTATTCAAGATGTCTTCTAGTTATGGATTTATTTGAATGCCCTGCACTCTGCAGTGGGCAGTAACTGGAGCTAGGCCCTTTGTGAATACTCTGGAGGCTGTGGAAAGCCCAAATGGAAATGCAGAAAATTGGAAATGTAAGGAACCCATAGAAAAGCATAGGAACTTCCTGTAAATAGGGTGAATATGAATATGAATATGAAGGTAAGCATCCTTCAGGTCCAAGGATACCATGAAGGCTTGGTGAGGGATGAGAGGTAGGAGGTGATGCAAGGTGAGCATTCTGAAGGTAGGCACCTTGAGGAATAGACTGAGTACACACAAATCCAGGATTGGCTTCCAAGGGCCATCCTTTCTTGGAACCAAAAACATCCTGGAGTAAAACCCCTTGTTTGTCTATTCTGGAGATACTCTTTCTATGATGCCCTAAACTTGAAGTTGGTCCAGAATTGGGGGAAAGAGATGAAGCTGACTTGTAGGTGGTTGGGGTATCCCCTGAAAGGGAGAAAGTGTCCACCAAGTCATAAAGTATCCTTTCTGGATGATGGAAAGGACCCAAGTCTCTGAGGTAATTTTCTGCCAGGAGGGTAGGGAAAGGGTGAGGTGGAAGGATAAGGGAGTGGAGTTGGGTAATGGGTTTGAGTCACAGTGGAGAAGCTCTGACCTGGTCAGGCTACCTCTGAAAGGGAGTTGGAGTGGAGGCAGAAGTTTGTTTAGGAGTGGAGTGTCTTTTAGTTTCTCTCCATCCCTTAGCCTGTGGGACATTGGAATGAGATGACTGCCTCCTAACAAAGGTGGTCCTTTGAGGGTTGTTCCTGTGATACCTAGGAATAGGAGAGATTAACAAATGCTTTAGATTTTGTAGCTCCTTGCCCATTTTCCTGTAGGGATTTAAGGAGCTCTGCAGAGGCTGCACTGAAAAGGGCCTTATTATCAAGAGGTCCATCTAACAATTTGGTTTGGACATCCACAGGAAGGGGCTGTAACCTCAGCCAAGAATATCTTCTCAGGACAGAAAGTAGAGTTGTGTACACTTACCATAAATGTAGATGTTTGAGTGTATTTACTGTTGCAGTCATCACATTTGGGTTATCTGCCTGCAGGTAGCCCTCAGCAGGCCTGAATACCAGAGTCTTCGGATTTCTGTGTCGGATGCTGTCGCTTCTTCCCTGACGTCAGGTCGTCATGGGTATAAAACATGCAGCCGATGCCATTACATCAGTTTTTCATGCCCCAGATGTCAGGTGCCCCCACAATAGGAAGCAATTATATGGTATGGTACACCTCCATCAAAAAGAAAATACACAAGCAAAAATAAATATACCAACAAGAAGGAAAGGTAGAGCCCAACAGAAGTCAGGGGGCTGGAGGTAGGGTAACCAGGACTGCAACAGTGAATACACTTGAACACCTACATTTATGGTAAGTGTACACAACTGTACTATGTTCTTCATGTTTCACTGTTGCAGTAATCACATTTGGGTTGATTCCCACAGCTAAGGAAGGGAGGAGGAAGTTAAAGAGCATTAGGGCCAGCTATTAAGCCCTGCAAGACTGCAGTGGCAAATCCAGCTCTGGATTTAGAAAAGATAGGCATGTAGTAGTGCTTGGTGAAGGTATGTACAAAGCTCCAGGTAGCAGCTTCTAGGATGTCCCTGGCAGGGACTCCTCTGAGAAATGCCACAGAGGTAGATGCAGCCCTGGTAGAATGTGATATCATCCCCTGTGGGGTAGGTTTTCCATGGTGCTTGTAGCACAAATAAATGCAATGGGCTCTCCATTTGGAAATGGTTTGTTTTGAAATGGCCTTCCCCTCTGCCCCTGCAGCAAAGGCAACTAGCAGCTGTTCAGATTTTCTGAGAGACTTAGTCCTGTCCAAATAGAATCTAAGTTGTCTGTGCATGTCCAGAGAGTGTAGTATTCGTTCACCTTTAGGTTCATAGGTTCATATTAGGCTATCTGCCCTGGGGCAATTATAAGCCTAGCCCGATTCTGTATGGCTTACGCCACCCCTTGATTTGAGTATACTGTGCCCTTTTTAAGGTTTAGTTTACTGTACCTCTGTCTAATAGTGACACGGGAGTAATCCCTGGGACAAACCTACGATCCCCCATCCACCTATCGAGATTCTTCTTGAAGAGATTAAGTGAGGTGCTCTGCCTCACATGAACTGGAATTCTATTCCAGAGCGAAGGGAGCCTCTGGGTTATGAACCTGTCCCTCCAGCAAGTTCTATTTATTTCTGTGCTGAGGTTCAAGTCCCTCGAGCTTGTGGCTCTAAGGGATTTAGATTTACTGAGGTGGAGCATGTCCATTAATTCTGGATTTGACATAGCTTTGTATGTCAGGCATAGATCGCCTCGAAGTAGGCGGTATGCAACTGAGTAGAGCTGGAGTTTTTTTAACCGAGCAGCATATGGCATCTGTTTGAGACCTTTGATCCTCTTGGTGAGATACTTTTGAGGTCTTTCTAATTGCTGCAGGTGTCGGGTAAGGTACATCCCAAAAGGGGCATTATATTCTATGATGGGCCTGATGAGGGATGAATAAAGGGGCGCGATTACCTCTCTTGATCTAGATGTGAAACCCTTCATGATGAGGTGGGCTATGTAGAAGGTCTTTCTAACCACTTTGGCAATGTGGTTTTCAAAGGAGAGATTGCTATCAACTTGGGTCCCCAGGTCCCTAATAACTTTCTCTGTACTTAATGGGTTACCGCCTATGTGGTAATTTGTGGGTACATTGTTTTTGCCAAAGGGTATGACTATACATTTTTTGGCATTTAGCTTTAAACCATGGCGCTGGCACCAGTTATCTGTCTCTGTGAGACCTTTTTGAAGGATGTTTGTGTCAGCTGGAGAGTTGATTATGGCACCCAGTTTGCAGTCGTCTGCGAACTTGGTGAGCCATAGTCCTCCCACGTTTGCCTGTACCTCGGAAAAGTATATACCGAACAAGAGTGGTCCCAGGACAGAACCCTGTGGGACACCACTTGTGACCGGTTTTGAGTCTGACATGGCTCCAGCAACTCTCACTCTGTGGGTTCTGTCTTTGAGCCAGTTTGCAACCCATCTTGTGACATAGGGGTTTATATTTAAGCTGGATAGCTTATCTATGATGCCTGAGTGGGGTATTGTGTCAAATGCCTTTGCAAGGTCCAGATAGGCTGTGTGGACTACCTTCCCTTCATCTATGGCTTTGGTGACTGTTTTGAAGAAGTCAACCAGGTTCAAAAGGCAGGATCTGCCCTTTGTTTTGTGGATTAGGGAAAAAGGTAGGCAAATGAATGGACTGATTTAGGGCCACACTAGACACCATCTTGGGCATAAAGGAAGGATAAGTTCTGAGGGAAACCCTGTCCGCATGGAAGATAAATGAAGGATTCCACTACCACGAGGGACTGTAATTCAGACACTCTTCTTGCTGAAATGATGGCTAGAAGGAAGGCTGTTTTCCAAGAAAGGAATTTAAACTCTGCTGTTGCAGCTGGCTCAAAGGGTGAAGAGTGAGCTTTTCCAATACAAAGTTAAGGTCTCAGGCTGGAGTGGGAGCTCTCCTGGGGGGGTCTTAAATTTTTGGCCCCTCTAAGGAATTGTTTTAGCAAGGGGTGAGAGAAGAGGGGTGACTCAGTATTATAATGTTAAATTTTTGGCCCCTCTAAGGAATTGTTTTAGCAAGGGGTTAGAGAAGAATGGTGGCTCAGTATTATAATGTGCTGAAATGGCAGAGGCATGAATTTTAATTGACGAGAAGGATAGGCCCCTGTGGAGCATTTCTGTTAAGTACTGTAGAATATGAGGTAAGTTGGACACAGTTGTGCCCATCCCCCGAGCCTGGCTACAGGAACAATATCTTTTCCACTTTTCAGCATAGGATTTTCTAGTACTAGGCCTCCTTGCCTCCAGAATGACATCCAGCACCTGCTTACTGAGGGATGCTAGAAGAGAGCTCAAGGAATTAGCCAGGCTGCAAGGTTCAGGGTTTGAAGCTGAGAATGCAGAAGCTGGCCTGCCTGACTGAGGCAGATGCCATGGTTGTAGCAGTGTCACACTGCACAAGAGGGGGTACACCAGTGCTGGCGTGGCCAGTGCAATCAGTATTGTCCTTGGCTTGCCCTGTTTGATCTTTAGTAGAAGCTTCGAGAGGACAGGCAGAGGGGGAAAGGCATAAACCGAGAGGCTTTCCCAGGTAAAGGACAGGGCATCCACTTTCCAAGCTTGACTGTGGGGAGTTCTTGTGCAGAATTTGTTCAGTTGGTCTCTTTTTGGACTCAGAGTAATCCTGGCTTTCCCAGCAGAAATGATCCCTAAGAGTATGCAAGGTTTCACCGAAAGAAAAATCTTCTGGAGGGGAAGCAGAGGGAATGGAATTCCCTGCATCAGAATCCTCATAAGTAGATAAGGGCAAATCCTGGTAATCAGAAGTAGCAGAAATATCAGATTCCTGATCAGAAGAATCAGAAAGAAAATCAGTTCTAGGTCTCTTGGAGGGTAAGGCTGGCTTCTCCTAATTAAGGTAATAAGGTCTTCAGCCATTCTAAGCATTTGTTTTTGAGGCACATGGGCCTGAGACTGCGGTTTGGTCATTGGTTTTCTAGGTGTAGTGTGGGTTTTGGCCTGAGGAATTCGGAACTTCTGGATAGAAATGATGGCGTTGGTTTAATATGAATGTCTGTAGGCCTGAATACACCCTCAGAAGTCGGTGCCTGCACAGCGGCTCTGGACCCATCCAAGGTAGAGATATCTGCAGGTTCCATAGTCGAAAAAGCATCTTGCGGCATACCAGACTCAGAATGGGTCTCAGTAGAGGCCTGCGAATCTGAAGTAGTGGGTATCAGGAGCTGTGAAAGTGCCTCACTAAGTACTGGCAGACTGGCGACTAGCTTAACGGAAGCATTGTCGGCAGTTTTGGACCTATGCAGTCTGTCTCTGTCTTTATTCTTACGTTTTTTTGGAAGATCGGTAGTCGGACGGCTTAACAAAGCCATTTCAGAGTACAAAAGTAATTGACTGCAAAAATGGCCCAATAACGAATAGTATGGGCGTTGAACAAGGCACAAAACCGACAGCGAGGGACGTCGTGGTCTGGGCCTAAACAGGGTATGCAGTAAGAATGAAAATCTCTATGAGGTATTTGCTTTCCACAGGTAAGACAATTGTTATCTTTTACTGGCATTGGTTGGAGCAAGAAAAAGGATCCCAATGGGGTACTTATCTTTTTTGAAGACTTCAGGTCTGAAACTCAAAAATGAAAATTTCAGGAGACGGCCAACTGGCACTTGCGAACTGCTTCTGCTTCGGGCACCGCACAGCAAGAAAGACTGATGTAATGGCATCAGCTGCATGTTTTATACCCCTGATGACCTGACGTCAGGGAAGAAGCGACAGCATCCGACGCAGAAATCCAAAGACTCTGGTATTCAGGCCGGCTGAGGGCTACCTGCAGGCAGATAACCCAAATGTGATGATTGGAACAGTGAAACACAAAGAACATCCTGAGGCTGCAGATTTGGAGGCTGCCTCTACCACATCATAACTGCACTTTATAGAGTGGTTGGTCACTTGGGAGGCGGTAGAGAGCAGGGCAGAGAGTTGTGACTTAGCAGGGGAGTCTAGCACATCTAGGATCAGTGCAAAAGCTTTTGAAAGAGTATCTAAAACAAACCTAGTCATTTGGGTTTGATATTTTAGGGCTCTAATGGCTAGAGTTGAAGAAGTATATACCTTCTTCCCTAATTTATCCATAAATTTGCTGTCCTTATCAGTGGGGAAACAGAGAGGTGGAGGACAGTTGTCTAGATGATTTATCTGCTGACACTGCTCTAGATGATTTATCTGCTGACACTGCAATGACAGCAGGGTCTGCAGGAGGGTTCTTGAATAGGAACTGTGTATCCTGAGAAACTTTATAAAATCTATCTGGATGTTTAGAAGCTGGGTGATGAGAGCCAGGGATCTGTGATGCAGCCAGAAAGGCTGGAAGCAGTGGAGGGACTGCAGATGGAGATGGCTGGTCCATCTGCAATAATTCAAAGTATCTCTTTTTTGTTTCACAGACATCTGAGGCCTGCCATTTAAATGTTCTCTCATCAGATAAATGGTCTCCCCAAAGGAGAATTCCTCTCCTGGAGATTCAGGACTAACAGAGTCCTCCTCCTCAGGGGTAATGAAGTCCTTGGGGGATTCTACCTGGGAGCAATGGGTAAGTTATTCATCAGAGGAAGAGAGTTCCTTTTCTAAATCTTCTAAGGCCTGCTCGGCTGTAGGGGTTGGTACAGGTACCTGAGACTGGAGGGCCTGGAAAACCCTGAAAAGATTTTGGGAAAAAACTTCCCATCCAGGAGCAGGTTCAGCTTCTCTATGTTCTCTATGTTTTAATTTCTGTTTCCTCTTCACAGGAGTAGAAGGATGTTTTGACTTAGAGGCTGATGCCTGGGAGGATGGAAAGGCAAGAGTAGTCCCCGCCGTCCCAAGCCGTGGTTCCCCTTCACCATCAGGGGCTGATGGCTGATCAACCTCAGTGGACGTACTTTGCGTTTCCACTGAACTGGCTTCCATCATGGTTCCCAGTTCTAGCTGTGAAACGGGCATCCAATGAGACCCTGGGCTAACATCCACTTCGAGAGTCTCACCAGACTCCTGAGGTGCAGCATGGGCATCAGCCCCAACTATCTTGGCCTTCTTCCGAGGCGGCTCTTTGGAGGTACCTACCTCACCCTCCATGCCTACCGCTAGATGCCAGAGTCTCTGATTTTCTAAATAAAGCATTAAGGCAGCCAGATGGCTGTGAAGTGTTTTAGGTACAAAGGATTTGCAAATATCATAAGACGTATGGTTGTGGCCTTCACCTAAACAGAATAAGCACTCCTCATGCATGTCCTTGTGTGGAATTTGTCTTCCACAAGCACACTTCCCTTTCCTAGCTGACATGTACGTTTGAAAAGCAATAATATAAAAACAAAAAACCCAGAGGGTACGTATCTGTATCAGATGTCCAAAACAACGCATGAACTGATTCCCGGAGCTGGCGATGGGAGGTCTGTACATCACTGCGGCAGAAAAGTTCTGAAGGGGGTACGTGCAGACATCACTTTTACAGCCAACATCAGTTTATGGCTCTGACAAGCAATGCAGCACATACCCCTGCTCCTAAGACTTTGGTATACTGGCCAGATGTCCAGTTCTGCAGGCAGCAACCTCCCTACAGTTATGAATACAGTTATGAATACTGCAACATGATAATAGAAGGACATCCAATCTTCCTCCTTGGCTGCCTGGATGACAGCACCTCCCATGAAGCTCTCATCTCGGAGGAGACTGAAAAGGCCCAAGACCCTGATAGAAGGTATAAGTGGGGTGAATCACATAAACAAGTGGCAAAATGATGGGGTCCCTAGTAGTATGCTGGACTAAGAAGATCATGCTAAAGTCAGCACTGGGATTCTCAACAAATCAATAAGTTTTTCTGCCAACTCTGTTAGTGACTTACAGACAGCACTGATCTTGGGTGTGAAAGGGGCAGTGCCAGGATAATTCTAATCAGTCATGAAGACATCCTAATGATTGCTTCCATGGGAAGGATAAAGTAGAGTTGTGTCCCACCTTAGCATAATTGTAAGATGTTTGAATAGATTGATGTTGCAGTACTGAATCTTGGGTCTTCCTGCCATGCAGAAGCACACAACTGGCCCGATCTCCAGAGTCTTTACATCATCCCTAGCTGCTGGAAGTATGAAGACCAACATGTGGAGTTAGGGTATAAGAAGGGCATCCATCTGCACCATCTTCAAGTCTTTCTAAGCAGTGAAACAGTCTGATGTCCGAGGACAGCAAGACCTCCCTTGTTGTCTGAATTTAAGTGAGAAGTAGGAAAAAACATAGGAAGCAGAGACAGGAAGATGGAAATAAGAGGACTACATTCAGAAAAAAGTCTCCTCTAATCCCTTGCACCCAGAGAGGTGTAGACAAGTGGTCAGGACAGAGGACTTGGAGGGTGGAAATATGTACTGCAACACTCATCTACTCAAATATCTACAATTATAGTAAGTGTGACACAACTGTACAAGCTTCTTTGTAATCAGTGTTACAGTACTGATTCTTGGGAGGGCACCCAAAGTTAAAAATTGGGTGGTAGGTCATTTGCATTGACCTTAGGAAAAAAGATTTTGCAGAATGGCAGTAGCAAAACCTGCTCTAGCCATGGAGACATTACCATGGTTATAGTGTTTTGTAAAGGTGAGTTCCTCTAGGATGGCTTGGATGGAGACTAATTTGAGGAAAGCAGTGGTAGTCACTCTATAGCTGGTGGAGTGGGCTTTAATATGCCCAAGCAAATCCATACCATGGTGCTAGTAACAGAACTTAATGCAGTTAGCTATACATTTTGAAACATTTTTTGGAGACAGGTTTGCCCTGTTTACCATCCATAAAAGCCACCAGCAATTGATCTGCTAAATTAGGGTTGTTTTGTCCTGTCTACATAGCACCCGAACTGCCTGAGCACATCCATGGAATGGAGGACCTGCTCTGCCCTGTTCAGTGGATTTGCGTAGAACACTGGTAAGCAGATAGCCTGGTTTAAAAAAAGTTCTGATACCACCTTAGGGATGGTTTTGTTTTAAGGGTCACCCTATCCATGCGGAAGACGGTGAAAGGTTCTTACACATATGACCTTGTAGCACAGAAACTTTTCTAGCTGATGTAATGGGTCTACTTTACGCGAAAGCGTAAAACTGTGAATACATATGGATCGAACCATATGCATCGAAAGTGCAAGCAGTCAAAAACTGTAAACAGAAATCTCCGTAGGTGGAGATTTCCGTTTACTTTAATGCAGTGCAATCTCAGAGTTGGTATATTTAAGTAGTAGGGGGTGTGGGGGGGAGCAGCTCCCCACATGGGGGGTGCAGGGAGGCTTGCCCCCCTGCCTACATCTTTATTTTTTTCTGTGTATTTTTTTTCTTTATTAACTTTCGAATGTTTAAGAGTTCAATGCATATACGTCGATCTTTATGCATTCGAACATTTGAACGCTCGAGTTAATAAAGTAGACCCGATGTAACAGCTGTAAGAAAGGCGGTCTTCTAGGTGAACATCTTTAGAGAAAGAGGTAGTTGCAGCAGGTTCAAAGGAGGAAAGACTAGTGTTTCTAACACAATTTAGATCATGCTGGAATGAAGGTCCTTCTGGGTGGTCTCTAGTGAATCATCCCTTTTAGAAAAAGCAATGTGCGGGCAAGCTGATATTGCACATGCATGTACCTTAATGCTAGAATAGGAAAGCCCTTGTCTAAAGAGGTCTGACAGGTACTCCAAGACTGAGTTGATGTCTGCCTGAAAAGGGTTAGTATTATTGCTGTGACACCAGGTGAAGAATCTTCTTCCATTTTGCCAGGTATGATTTCCTGGTATTGGGCTTGCTCGCTGCACTTAAAACAGAGAGCACGTTCTTGGGAAATGATGCAGTCCTAGGAGTCAATATCTAAGCCTTCAGGCAGAAGATCTGAGGATGGCTAGGTAGGGGTGGAAGACAGATCCCTTGACCTGGCTGAAAAGACCTACCTCCTGTGGTAGGATGTAGAATCTCCCCTTGCTGTTAGAAGGAGGGAAAACCAGTGCTGTCTCAGCCAGAAGGATGCCACTAGGATCTCTATTCAGCCTCCATTTGTTCAGATCTAGAAGGTCCTTGCTTAGAGAATCTGCCAGTGCATTGTTCTAGCCTGGAATATAACAGGATATGGGGGTCAGTGCTATTTATTGAGCCATCATCCAAATTTTCCTGGAAAGGATGCACCGAGACTAAGAGAAAGTTCCTTATTGTTTATGTACCACATCACTAGGGGGTTGTCTGTCCAGATTGTCAGGGTCCCTGGGTTTACGTTTTGCTGAAAAGCTTTTATGGCCAAGTAAACTGCTGGTACTCCTCCTGATTTATATGCAACTACCCCTGTGTGGGGACCAAATGTCCTGCACTTTCAGGAAGCCTAAGTGGGCTCCCCAAGCTATGCCAGAACTGTCCATGGTGATGGTCTTATCTGCTTCTGGTAAAGTGAAATTTGCTCCCGAGTTCCTCTGTATGGTGTTCTTTCACCACAGGAGCTCCTTTTTCAGGCATGGAAGGAGAAGCAGTAGGGTTTTAAGGTGCTGAGCATGCTGCTCTCAACCATTTTTCAGGAACCACTTGAGTTTCCTCTTGTGTAACTTTGCAAATGGGATGGAGGATGTCATGTAACCCAGAATCTTTAGGAATTCTCTTGCAGTGATAAGCTGCTTTAGAAGCAGACCGGTCAGACAGCATATCAAAAAAGCAATCTTCTCTTTGGGAAGTAAGGTTTTCTGTTGAAATCCAAGAAAGAGGATTCTTGCATAAGGGAGAGTTTACAATTTTTAAAAATTTAAGGTGAGACCTACCTTCTGAAAGCAGTCTATGGTGATCTGCAAGACATCTAAGGGTCACTGATATGGATCTTCCCTGAATGAGACAGTCGTCTAAGCAGGGATCATAGGAAGTTACCTAGCTAGCAGCCCCAGGGGCCTTACAAGCCTAGCCAAGTTCCACCCGTGTTCCCAAGGGTGTCTGGTTCAAGCAGACATAAAATCAGCACCTATTGCCCCTAAACAAGAGGAACACAAGTGGAACCCCTTGGGTGAATCTCCGGTTATCCATCCAATTATCCAAATTATATTTACATTTGGCTAACTAGGGGCTATGTTTAACATGAATAGGTAGCTTGTTCCAAAGGTGAAGCAACCTCTGTGAGACAAACCTGTCTCGCCAGCAAGTACTGTTGATGTCACATACCAGGTTAAGGTCCTTTGAGCAAGTGAACCCATGTGCCATTTGAGTTGCGAATGTGCAGCATTTCCATTTAAGCTGGGTCAGAACTGCTCTATATGCAAAGCACAGGTCACCTCTGAGCAGTCTGCATGACACAGAGTAAAGTGACAATGATGTCAGTCTGTCTGCATAAGACAGCTCTTGAAAACCCTAAATTTTCTTTGTAAGGAATCTTTGCTGCAGGTATTTGGAAAGGAACATACCAAGGGGAGTATTGTACTCTATTATTGGCCTGATGAGGGAAACGTAAAGGAGGGTTATAACCTCTTTTTTTCTGGAGGCAATGCTCTTACTTATGAAATGAGCAATATAAAATGCCATTCTTACCCTGTTGAGACATGGTGATCGAAATTAAGGTTGCTGTCAACCTGTGTGACCAGATCTCGCACCACTGATTATGTGCTTAGGGCATTGCTACTGATGTGACAGTTTGCAGGAACATCATCCTTGCCGAAGGGGGTGATAATGCATTTTTTTGCATTAAGTTTAAGACCATGCCTTTGGCACCAGTCATTAGTCTGAGTAAGACCTTCTTGCAGGATGCTGACATTGCTAGGCGTTTCAATGATCATTCCCAGTTTGCAGTAATCAGCAAACTTTGTCAGCCAGAGTCCTTTAGTTTTACTCTACTTCAGAGAAGTAGATTCTGAACAGTAGGGGTCCCAGAACTGATCCCTGTGGAATATCACTGGTAACGGGTTTGCTGGAGGAGGTGGAGTCACCTATTTTGACTGTACAAGTTCTATCAGTGAGCCAATTTGCAACCACTTAGCAATATATGGGTTGATACCCAGCTGGGAGAGTTTGTCAATGATGCTAAGTGAGGGACTGTGTCTAAAGCCGTGGCTAAGTCTAGATAGGCACAGATTTGCCTTCATCTAGGGCTTTTGTGACTGTCTCTAAGAAGTCCACCAAGTTTACTAGACATGCTCTCCCCTTGACAAAGCCAAACTGGGTGGGGGCGAGTGTTTACAGATTTCCTACATCTTTGTTAATAGGGTCCATGATGATTCATTTTATGGCCTTGCAGACAAGACTGATCAGGCTAATGGGTCTATAGTTCCACGTCTATATCACGCTATCGAAATCTTACTTAGAATCAATAAAGGTCGAACTTTATTGATCAAAGTAGTAAAATATCGAATAATGTAAAAAAAAAAAAAACTAACTAGCGTAGGCAGGAGGGCAAGCCCCCCTGCACCCCCCACACCCCCCTACTTAAATATACCAACTCCAAAACCGCACTACATTGAGGTAAACAGAAATCTCCCCCTTATGGAGATTTCCGTTTACCTGCACGATGTTCTGAAGTTTTGACATTGTCGTGCCGACAATATTGTATTCGATATTGTCAGCTTACGACAAAGTGAAGTAGACCCTAAAGTTCCTGGGGTCTGTGGATGCACCTCCTTTGTGCAAAGGGATGAGGGTAGCTGTTTTCCATTCCATTGGGACGAAGCCAGTGCTTAGGCTGTGATTGATATATGTGCTCAATGTTGATGCTAATTCCTGTTTTAACCCATGCAGAACACAGCCCGGGATGTTGTCTGGTCCACAGAGGCTGTGTGTTTGGTCTTATGGAGACTTCCATTTACCTGCGCGATGTTCTGAAGTTTCGACATTGTCGTGCCGACAATATCGTATCGATTCGGTGCATTACTACTTACAAAGTGTAGACCCTAAAGTTCCTGGGGTCTCTGGATACACCTCCTTTGTGCAAAGGGATAATGGTAGCTGTTTTCCATTGCACTGGGACAAAGCCAGTGCTTAGGCTGTGATTGATATATGTGCTCAATGTTGATGCTAGTTCCTGTTTTAACCCATGCAGAACACAGCCCGGGATGTTGTCTGGTCCACAGAGGCTTTGTGTTTATTCTTGGAGAGGGCATTTAAGACCTGCTCCTCAGAGATACTAGGTGGGTGACAGGTGTTAGGGATGCTTTGGTGTACATGTGGTGAGGACAGGGGAGTGAAGTTTTCCCTGA
Source organism: Protopterus annectens (assembly GCF_019279795.1). Taxonomy (NCBI): domain Eukaryota; kingdom Metazoa; phylum Chordata; order Ceratodontiformes; family Protopteridae; genus Protopterus; species Protopterus annectens. The sequence goes on from NC_056725.1 coordinate 516,647,465, forward strand.
ATCTGTCAGCCAGCAGGTTTGTTATATCCACAGGTTCTATACATGTAATACCATTAACTACAAGTTCTGTGCAAATCTGGGCCTTACCTTTGAGGTTAAAAATGTAACTAAAGAATGCCTTGTGGTTATCCTTAGTTAGGGAAGCTAATTTGGATTCATAGTTAGCTTTGGAGGACTTCACTAGGAGTTTTATTTGCTTAAGTTGAGGGGGGAGTGTTCCCAGTTTTGAGACCGTTCCTTCCTACTCTTAGACAGCAATTTCTTTCTCCTATTATATGGCCTATTAATGGCAGTTGTCCACCAGGCAGGTTTGTTTTTCCTTGAAGATCTTGCTTTGGTTCTATCAGATATGGCAGAGTCAATACAATTATACAGGTGCTTGTATAAAGCATTGGTGTATAACTCAGCATAGGTGTCTGTTTCATCAGTGGGGGTAGGAGCTATGAAGCTATTATGTAAGAGGTTGTAATTGACCTTGGAGAAGGTTTTTAGTCTAGTTGCTGCTAAGTGGGAGGGGGTCTTGTGTTATAGTTACTTCTAAAAAGACTGATTTGTGGTCAGATCTCACCAGGGATGGCCACACACTGGGGGTGGTGAAGCAGTCCCACTGTTGGTGAGCACCAGGTCCAGGATGTTTGAGCCCCTTGTGGGTGTGTCAACCAGCTGGTCCAGGGCATTGGAGTTAATATCCAGGAACTTTTGGGCAAGTGAGTTGGAACAAGTATGACTTACCCAGTCTATGGACAGGTAATTAAAGTCACCCAAAACCAGGATGTTTGGTTGTATCTTGACTGACTCAAGTAGATCTAAGTAGGCTGAGTGGATGTCCTGATTCATTAAGGGAGTCTTACCTACAATCAATTGTACTTCAAGTAATTCAAGGGAATCGTGCTGTTTAACCAACCTAGAGGTGCATTTATATTTAATGAATACTGATACACCACCTCCTTTAGTTCTCACAACTTCAGTTTGTGGCTTAATGTGTAGAAGAAATGTAACCTGGTATAGGTGGAGTGCTCTCTGCAGCCTTAAACCAGGTCTCAGTGACTGCACATATGTCAGTATCTTCCAGGGTGAGGACTATTTCTAGTGTGTGCAGTTTCTGGTTTAGACTCCTAGCGGTTAGCAGCTTAACCTTGAGGTTGTTATTAGAGGGTATTTTTATATCAGGAATTTTGTTCTTGTGACACTGCCTAAAAAGGCACTATGGGGATGGCAACAACCTTAGCCAGTAATTGAATTCCCAGGGTTGACAGATAAAGACCATCTCTGGCAAAGCACCGAGGCCTGTTGATGTCTGTCTCAGGCTGACAAGATACTGGATCCCTTTTGAATGACACCAGAAACTAAGCCAATTGTTGAAGTCAATCTTTTTTGTTTTTTATTGAGGTAGCATTCTAGGCAAAGGTAAAATGCTGGTTAAGACTTGGAACATACCTGCCTGAGGCACATAATCTGAGAGCTCAGACATATCTCTCTTCATATAGACCAGTGAGGTATGTCTCAATTTGTTTGCACCAACATGGACTATGATGGAGTCATAAAAGTGCCTGTTGTTGAGAGACTTGAGTGTGTGTGTGATGTGGTGGATCCTGATACCTGACAGACAGCTGACTGTGACCTTTTCCTTATCCAACTTGGTGAGAGGAACATCTGTGTGTCTTGCAATTGAGTCACCTATGACTAAGAGGTTTGTTTTTGTGTTATGCCTTAGGGGCTTGACTGGTGAGACACAAGTGTGTGATACATTAACTATGTTCTGCAGAGGATGCATTATATGAAGCATGTTTGTGTTTGAGTTTGGGAGGTCTCTGATGTTTAGGTAAACATCTTGTAAAGATCTCTGCATATGTAGATTTACACGTTGTTGGTTTGGTAGGTGCAGGAAGTGAAGTGTGCATGCTGACAACCTGCTTAGTATCAGATGAACTGACTGGTGACCGAGAGAGCCTGGATTCTAGGTTCTTGATATAGATGCAGCTCTCACACAATGAATTTGCGTGGACTAGAAGTGGGTTGTCAGTGTAAATGAGGCGATTGCTACATTGCCTCAGGATGCCCATGTCGACCAAGCTGGCTAGAGAAACTGTGGGAAATTGTCCATCCATAATGCTAGGTAAGTTGATGTGGTCAGAAAACAAGGACAGGACAGGAAGGACCAGATAAAGTAAAGGACAGCAGAAGTGGGCAAAAAATACAAAGGGCTAGTGGGTAAGATCTGTGTTGGTATCTCAGGAGCTTCGCTGAATGTATCACCTGTCAGTGAGGGACAGAGAAAAAAACAGTTCAAATAAGCAGTGATTTCATAAACATGCAGTTCAAAAGTGCAATATACAGTGAAAAATTTTGCTTAAGTTTTGCAGAGATCAGTAGATAGCTTGGATAAATATAACCCCCTAGAGTTTTGTAATGTGTTATCAGAGGAGCTGCACATTTTGTAAAAAACTCTGGAAGCAGTTGATAGCCCAAGGTAAAACACAGAAATGGAAGTGGAAACCTGTTGGTACAAATTAGAGATACTTTCTGTGACTGTCTGCTATGAGGTCAAGGTTTAGGTCTAGAGTGTACATAGAGGCATCTTGGGAGATCATGGGCAGTAATTTTTGTAACGTAAGCATTTTGAATTTTGGGATGTTCAGGAACCTGTTTAGCTTTGAGAGGTTCAAGATTGGCTTCCAGTTGCCCTCTTTACTTGGAACTAAAAATATCCTTCAATAAAAGCCCTTTACCTTTAACAATTGGCTTAAACTCTGGTGTCATTCCTGCCTGGGATGACATGCTAGGGTAATGCTGCTCAATGCCAGAAGTCTAAATCTCAAATGCACGCGCTTAGCCCTTCTCAGTATGGAGAACATCGATGTCTGTGCTGTGACAGAAACCTGGTTCAAGGCTCCTGAGAGCACCCCAGCACTATCAGGTTTTACCTCATATCATCCCAAAATCCGGACAATACTAAGAAAGGAGGTGGGTATCCATATTCATCAAGGACACCCACACCTCAAGACTGGTATGCATCGGAGACCATCCAGGTGCAATTAACCATAGGCAAGACTGCTCTGCAAATTGTAGCATGTTACAGGCCACCCTCACAAACTCAGGAACCTCACATGGCCTTCCTGAAAACACTAGAGGGATAAATGTATCACCAAACACCATCATACTAGGTGACTTCAATTACCCTAATATAGACTGGGAACACTACTCAAGCCCAAACACCCTAGCCCAAAAGTTCCTGGAATTCATAAACTCAAATGCCATGGAACAACTAGTCACCATCCCCACAAGAGGAGATAACATACTTGATCTCATCATCACGAACATGGGAGCACAATGTTCAACACCGAAGTATACCCCTCACTGGTGAGATCAGATCAATCTCGCTGGAGGTCCTCATTCCACCCCACCTGAAATAAAAAGACCACAGTAAAGAACTTCTCAGCCGACTTCACACTTCTAAAGACTAGTGTGGCCTCCTTTAAGGAAAACAGTACTCAAGCCGCTGAATCACTTACAAATGCCTTCTACCAGCACCTGCAGGACTGCATGGATAAGGCAATCCAAACAAAGACTCTTTGTACCAAAGGGTGGACCCCAGCCATAAACAAACTCTACAACAAGATAGAGCAAAATCGTTAAAAGGTAAGACACCCTTGATCACTATAAGTAAAAACTAAGAGCTCTCATAAAATCATAAAATAGCTAAAGACTCAAAAGACAATCATAAGGCCTTCTTTAGCTATGTTAGAAACCTGGGAGGAAACTCCCAGATATGCTCAGAACTAGTTCAAAATGATGTGAAGATTACTGATCCTACAGACATTGCCAACATACTGGCTGACAGGTTCAGTGCAAACTTCTCCCCTCCCCACAAGGAGAGATATCTATACCCCAAACATCTCCAATGCCCAAGTGAGAACTGCTCTCTCCAAAGCAAAAACACAGCATCCATGGGACCTCAATGAGGAATTAAACCCACAGCTAGGACAGCTGTTTAATCAAAGTCTTACCTCTGGATGCAACTGTGGTCCCACTTCACAAACCATTAGCTTGACAAGCCTTATCTGCAAAGCCATGGAGAGGATCATAATGGACCTCATAAATAAAGACATAGGGAATTTGCAGACTTTGGATCCAACCCAGTTTGGCTTTGTCAAAGGCAGATCATGCCTTTTAAACTTGGTTGACTTTTTCAAACAGTCACCAAAGCCATTGATGAGGGAAAGGCAGTCCATACAGCCTACCTCGATCTGGCTAAGGCCTTTGATACAATACCCCACTCGGGTATCATTGAAAAACTCATCAGCTTAAATGTTAACCCATACATTACAAGATGGGTTGCAAACTGGCTGAGTGACAGAACCCACAGGGTCAGAGTTGCTCATGTCAGACTCAAAGCCTGTCACAAGTGGTGTCCCACACTTGTTTGGCATCTACTTTTCTGAAGTACAAGCAAACACAGGAGGGTTATGACAAAGTTTGCAGATGATTGCAAACTCATAGTAGAAAATACATCTGACACAGATATCCTTCAGAAGGGTCTCACAGAAACGGATAACTGGTGCCAGAGCCACGGCCTAAGTTGAATGCCAAAAATGCATAGTCATACCCTTCAGGAAAAACAAGGTTACCCCTAGCTACCAAATAGGTGGCAATCCACTGAGCACAGAAGAAGTTATCAGGGACCTGGGGACCCAGGTTGATAGTAGTCTGTCATTCGACACCCATGTAGCTAAAGTAGTTAGGAAGACCTTCTACATTGCCCACCTTATCATGAAGGGATTCTCATCTAGATCAAGGGAGGTCATAGTCTCCCTTTACTCATCACTCATCAGACCAACGATTGAGTACAATGCCCCATTCAGAATGTATCTGACCCGACACTTGCAGTAGCTGGAGAGGCCACAAAAGTTCCTCACCAAAAGGATAAAGGTCTCAAAATCTGTCCTATGCTGCCCGACTGAAAGAACTCAGCTCTATTCAGTCGCCATCGCTTGCTCAGAGGTGACCTTTGCCTAACATACAAGGCCATGTCAAACCCAGATTTGATGAATATGCTTCACCTCAAAAATCTAGATCCATCAGAGAGACAATGTCCTTAGACTTAAACCTCGACATGGCTATTAATAGGACGTGCTGGAGGGATAGATTCATCACCCAAAGACTCCCTATGCTGTGGAACAAAATCCCGGTATATGTGAGGCAGAGCACCTCGCTGGCCTTGTTCAAGAGAAATCTTGACCAATGGATGGGAGATCGCAGATATACCCCAGGGATTACCTCAGTGTCACTGCTCGACAGAGGCACAGCAAAATAATGGGTATAGTTATGGGCTAGGCTTGTAAATGCCCTCGGGCAGATAGCCTAGTATGAACCTATGAACCTATGAACCTCTTGTCCTAGATCCTTAGTGAAGTAGCTCCCTGAAGACAGGTGGTAAAAGGCTTTATTGCTCTTCTGGTGGTGTTGGAATGCTTACGGAAGGTACTTCTCCGAAATGAAAACAGTACTCCTCCCCTATGATGCTGAGGACCTGATGGTCCCTGGTGATGGAGTACCACTAGTTTAGGAAAAAGAGAGCCTTTCTGACAGAGACTTGGAGGGGAGATTGGGAAAGAGTACGCAAGGGTGGGGTAGAACATAATCAGAGTTGTTCTCTGTGCTGGGTGGGCTCTTTGGAGCCCCCTCTCTGTGTAATTGTTCTGGTTGCCATCTCCAAGAGTGTCTTGGTTTTTTGCCTTGGGGCAGCCTCCCCTTGTCTTGTCTAGGTGGAAAAAGATAAGGTTTAGAAGGATAATTCCTACTGTATCTTTGGGTCGGAAACGGGTAAAATTCTTTCATAGTTTTAATTTACTTTCCATTTTTATCCTCTTTCTCAAAAACTTGTTCAGCTGGAGGATGAAAAAGAATTCCTTACCTAATGGAGCATCTTGTAATTCAGCTTTTGCCTGATCTGACCGGGGCTGGGTCCTGAGCCATGCACGTTTGTAGATGACAGAATATGTGGCAAGAAGCATCTAAGGCATCATAGCCACATTTTAAGAAGTGTCTAGAGACTTGTAAAGCTTCTCTGGCTTTCTCCCGGATTTCCTTAGATAAGGTTTTATCCACAATAGAATCCACCTTAGGTAGCATTTTGACTTTTGTAGCACCTTTATATTGAATTATCACTTAAGACATATGCAAATATATATTTGTATAAAAGAAAACAAACCATGTCAACATGCTCACAGTTACAAACATTATACATCACATACATTCTTTTAAACAATTATCAATCCAGCACTACATAAATTGCTCAATTCCTGCCTTCCGTTAAAACTCACTCCTCATCCAAAACATTATTCAGCATGTACTATTCCCACAATTTCCACTTTATTCTGTGTAATTAGCTCCTATCATTTTCTAAAGATCCTACTTCCAGTTCTTTAACCTATGTTACAATAATCACTATTTCAAATACAGCAATACAGATCCAGTATTCCAGCTAAAAAAATAATTTTCTTAGTTACACACATTTGTTCACCCAATATTTCTGACAGAGCTCTGTAGGGAATTTTTAAAATATGCAAACTGATTACACTCCCAAAACATATGTTCTCACTTGCCTGTTTCTTCCCCATTACGTCTCCAACATTTGCCATTTACACAAGGAGAAACTATATGGAGTCTGCTTGGGGTATAAAAATATTTATGCAAACACTTCCAAGCGAAAATCCTACATCTACTAGACTTTGTTGTATATTTGGAAGCAACACATATGTCCTCCCATTGTTTCCTTGTGAACTGCTTCCCAATCTCTCTTCAGAATCTTTTCTAACCTCCTCTGATTGATGCTTACAGTTGTTGTGCAATATTTTCTATGCCTACTAATTATCCCTTTTCAACAGCAGCTTCTGTTCTAAATTCAACTAAAAACTATACCAAAGCAGGTCTTTCACTTAGGATTCTTCAATCTCTTTCCCTTTGCCAGGATTCTTCAATCCCTTTCCCTTTGCCTATGTTCTGATCAAAACTAGCATTTGTCAATTAGTAGAGCTGAAGGATTTTATCTGGGTGGGGAAGAGTCAAGTGGGATAAGTTGATACTGCCAATGGAACAAGGTGGTTTGGGATTACCTGGTTTGAAGGAGCATTTCAGAGCTACACAGTTAAGACTCCTAAACGTGGCACAAGCAGAAAGCTATAATTCAAAGTGAAAATGGACATAAGGAATATTACATTTGAAAAGTAGCAAAACGTATGCTAAGAACTAAGCCAACAAGAAAATAGAGAAAGGAGATTCTGCCAATAGGGATAACTGCAATTAGGCATACTGAGAATATGTAAGAGGGGGTGGAATTTACTGGAGAAAACTGGCAAAGGAACCAAGGTATTGGGAGCAAATAATTAGAGAGGGAAAGGTAACAGAATGGGAAGAGGCCAAGAATTAATTTGGACAGCAGGCTAAAGATTGCTTTCCAATCAAGGACTGATATCAAGGTATATGCAAAGAGAAAGCAATAAGGGCATTCTAAGTGAAAGCCCAGCACTGGAAGAATTTTTAGTGGAATCTAGAAGAGAAGCTGCTGTTAAAAAAGGGATGATTAGCAGGGCATATAAAATGTTGCATGATAACTATAAGAATCAGTCAGAGGAAGTTAGAAAAGACTGGGAACAGAAACTGGAAAAGCAGTTTACAAGAGAACAATGGGAGGACATATGTATGGCTCCCAGCTATGTAACAAACTCGTGAAGGATTACAATCGTTGTTTGGAAGTGTTTCCATAGCTATTTTTATACCACAACTAGGCTTCAAAGAATTGTTCCTCAGGTAGTTAAATTAATTAGAGGTATGATGGGGAACAGAGAGGTAACTGGGAATTGTTTACTATCAAAATATTGACCAGCGGTTACGCAAAACTGGGATGGTCAAATGTATGGTTCCCAGTTTCCGTAACACTGATCTGAAAATGTTTGAATCCACCTTAGAGAATGCTAGTGTTCATTTGCTCATGTGAAGCAGGCGTTCTGACTGGAGATCACACTGCAGTGGGGATCGGGAAATTTATCCTTTTCCTCACTGTAGTGCAAACTTAAGTTTGGATGTATAATATGCAGGGGTGTGGGGGTGCAGGGGGCCCAAGTGTTAGTAGAAACATCACCAGAAGTCAAGGTAACCTGAGTAATGTCGATATCAAATTGTGAATTATCAACATTACTGCTGTTGTCATTTTGAATAAATAACGTTTCTATTTTCCACATTTATTTTTGCGTAACTGAATAAACAACAAACTGCAATTCAACATTTTGATAGTAAACCATTGGGAACATATGTTTTGGGGAGTTTAATGAGTTGGCAGATTTTAAAAATTCCTTACAGAGCACTCTGTCAGAAATATTGGGTGAGCAAATAGCTATAACTAATGAAATTATTCTTTTTGCTGGAAAAGAGGATCTGAATTGTCTGCAGATAGTAAGGCCTTATTAAGTTTAATTCTGTTGGCTACTAAAAAAGCAATTACTAGAAAATGGAAACCAAAGTCTAAACCAACTGTATTTGAAGTACTGAATATTTTTTAAGGAAATAAAAGCGGGATCTCTTGAAAAAGCAAAAAACACAATCCATAGCACCATGAAGAATGAGAAGTCCAACCAAAAGTTTTTTTGTAAAGCCAGCTTTTTAATCCTTAAAAGTACAAGTGCTTTCATTTTTGTACACCAAAAACTTCTTCAGTACATTTAAAAATCCAAACAGAATTGTTTAAATCTCCCTCCATGAAGTTAGAAACACACCCACAATCCATTACATCAGCCAGAAAGTTAGTCAAAAATTTAAAGGCATATACACACCATAACAAAGGAATATATGCAAATACAAATAGTATTTGTTGCACTTGTCCTAAAAAAAATAATCAAAAAAATATATTATAAATAGCTGATGAATAAGTAAAAAATATTACAGTAATTCTGGTCAGTAAAGGTCCAAAAATTTAAGTTTTAAAACTGGAGCTATACTAATCATGTCATTCAATCCCCGGTGCCTGTAAGCTTCCAGCTTGATCTGCCAAATAAGCGCCCGCTGCTCCAATTAAGTTGACTACGGATCACCCTCGGACACTTCTCCACCTTCTCTAATACACTAAACTTAAAGTCATGTGTTTCATTCATAATAAGGTGCCTGTAAAGGGCATTGGTAATTTTTTTTCTTTCTGATTTCATAAACATGCTCATAAATGTGGTTGTGGAACTTTCGCTCAGTTTTTCCTATCTAATAAGCCTCACAGTGTTGACATCTAGCTCCGTAAATTATTCCTGCTGTCTGACAGTTACATCTGCCTATTACAGAATAATCTTGATTCATCAGGTTAATCCTGTCCCCCTCCAGGATATATTTACACGTACTGCACAGTCCGCATTTAGTCATCTTGCCCCTAGGTGGCACCTGTGTTTTTTTCTTTTCCAACACGTCTTTAAAGTTGTGACCCCATCTATAAATAGCAATAGGGTGAGTCCCCATGATTTGCCAAAGTCCATGATTTTCTCTAAAAATATTCCAGTTCTTGTTTAAAATCCAGTTAACCTTATTACTTTCCATGTTGTATGTGGTTACCATAGCTCCTGTATATTTATTTTCATTACGTGACCCAGTTACCACCCCAGTATCACCCTGTCTGTTTTCCATTGTTAGGATAGGTTGGTAAACCCCTATTACCCTTTTGTGCACCACTTCCTCTTTAATTTCCTGCAACATTTCCACCGGGTACCCCCTTCTACTGAACATCCTGACCAACAGTTCCATTATTGTGCATGTATTGTTCCTACAATTTCTGTTTATTCATAAATAATTTGCTCCTTCCTTTTTCAAAAGACTGTTGAAAAAGACACACCCAGCAAACAAACCAGCAAAAAACACAATCCACAGTACCATGTAGAATGAGAAGTCCAACCAAAAGTTTTTTTTGTAAAACCAGCTTTTTAATCTTTAAAAGTATAAGCGCTTTCGTTTTTGTACATCAAAAACTTCTTCAAATACATTTAAAAATCCAAACAGAACTGTTTAAATCTCCCTCCATGAAGTTAGAAGCACACCCACAATCCATTACATCACCCAGAAAGCTAAAGTCATTTTTGCACGGGGTTTGAGCTATGTACTGGCAAAACCAGCTGATCCTGTCAAGGTAATTTTAGACTTGAAAAGTTTTTGTTCAAACGTTGAATTTAACATTCTTTTTAAAGATAAAGAATTTTCTAATGACATGTTTAGAATTAGCAGTTTGTATAACCCCCCACTCTATCCCTTACTGTCACAATTTGAAACATTTTGTGAAATTGATTTTCGTTTAATGTTGGGGAAGCATTTCAAAAATACACACAGTGCTGATGCGATGGAAAATAACATTAAGGGATTATTTAACTTGCTCTTTGAATGTGGCCTAGGGTAATGCAACCAGACAAGGGAGGGGGGATTATTGTAATGTTTGTAAAGGACTATAATGAACATATCTTAAAAAATTTTGGCAGGTCAGGCTTATGAACAGTCCAGTCTGTCAGAGCTCAATAAAGCATACGCGCGAATTAGAATGCAACTCGGGGATATGTTTATTGAACAGCATATTAGTATGGAATAATTTAAGTACCTCTCGGTTGTGGCCCCCCGAACACCCACTATGTTCAGGGTACCTAAGGTGCACAAATCCATTAACAATCCACCATTAAGACCTACTGTGGATGGGAGGGGCTCCATTACTGTCCTATTAGCACATTTTATTGACAAGAAATATATATTTTTATTAAAAGATGAACAACATTTATACCAAGACTCGTGGGATTTCTTGGCTAAATTAAAAAATGTTGAGTATGCAGTAAATGATTTACTGGTCACAACTGATGTACGTGACTTGTACTCAGTGATACTGCACAGGGTAGCTATGGACTCCATAAAGGATTACCTTAATAGAAAGGGGATTGTTCAGGACGAAATAAATACATGCCTAGAAATGTTAGAAATCATTCTGTATAACAATTTTATATACTTCAAAGGAAAAACATACAGGCAAAAAGAGGGGGGTGCACATGGAGTCACCAGTGGGTTCTTTCCTGGCAAATGTGGTTGTGTTACAATGGGAGTACCACATAATTTTCGGGCAGGAATACAGAGATAGTATTAAGATATACCTGCGTTACCTGGACGATTTGTTTATTATATGGAAGGAAGATGAGGAACATTTGGAACAATTCTTGCAGTACATCGATGGTAGTATGGATGTCCGGTGAGTTCTCATCAACTGATGGAAATTTCAGAGAAAATTAATTAAAAATAACTTAGTGGTCCTGGGTGAGGTGGGGAGGGGAGGAAAGACTCCAAGAGGTTTATACACACATTACTTAATATAACATGCTCAGTGGTCACACAGCCTCAAGGGAAGTTATGGCATTTCATTAAAAAATGGTCTAACTGATTATGATTCAAAGATCATAAAATTACCTGAAAAACAGCAGCACTGTGAAAGCAGAGACATGCTGTGATGAAGTTCCATAATGAATACAAAATAACCTTAAACAACAGTATGATGGAGCCTGTTTGCATGCGACACCCGATTCTGGTACAAACAATTTTCCAATAACTTCTAGACAGTGCAGATCCATATTTCAAAGAATCAAGCTGAGTTATCACATAAACAACACAGGGCAAAGGTGCAGTGGAGTCCATATGTAAACAGGAAGAACCCCTGATATCAGTAAAAAAAAGGGCGCACAACACACAAAAATAAATACTAGATGTTTTAGGCTGCACATACGAGAATGTGGGAACATGCTTAATTAGAAACACTATAAGCACTTGTTCCCAGAAATGTCAGAATGGTATCAAAAAGCTAACCCCTGAGTATTACATGATGAATCCTCTCTCTCTCAAGTCTCACCCAATTATCTGCCAAACTACCCTTACCAGAGAAGAAGCTTTCTCCTTTGAAGTGGTGAGGAACATCACCCAACAATAAGTTATGCCTGACTATTATCATGCACAACGGATGAAATGAAAAGAGCAACTGGGGAAATCAGGTATCCAAAGGTCAGAGAAGGAAAGCAGCCCCCCCCCCCCCATGGTAAAAAAAACATTGCCTACATAATTGACCACAGCAGCTTCTCTCTACTCTATGACCTACTTTTATGACCACTTCTTTTCACCCACTCAGCCTGTGCATTCTGTCTTCTCCCACTCATACAAATCCATACCATTTTCACCACTGTGGCATCTGCTCTTCGCTCTTCAGTTCTGTCTGAATCAAGATATCTCTGATTTAAGGAATAAGGATTAAACAGGGTATCTCATGTCCTACAAATTTAATGACAAACCTCAGGTACACTGTAACAAGAAGTGAAGCCAAGGGCCTTATGTACCTCTGAAGGAGAAGTTGAGAATATTTAAATAAAACAATTAAAGCAAGCAAAAATATATATAATTGTAGCACAGCTGCTTTACTACAGTGTCCTATACACCTCACAATTTGTAGATTCTACACATACAATTTTAAAATGAGCTTAGCAATCCAAGCCAGTGATAATGACACTCACAGGTATGTCTACAGAAGCACGCACACACTACTGGAAGGCACCACATCCCCTAGTAATGACACTCATGCTCGTGTCTGTCACCAGGGGGTGGGGTTAAGGACAAGACTGCAAAACCCTGAAGGCTGCCTGCACAATGGCTCTCCCTGCTGGCAGTGTTTATAGCTCACAGACAATAGGGGAGAAAATGGTCATAAAAAAATGCTAAAATACAGATATATTTCTGTTGTGACTCTACAATAATGTTGCAATTTACAGACTGTATGAAGTCAGATTGCTTCTGCCAGCAAATAATTAGAAAAATTATCTATGAATTCAAGTCCACAAAGTCTAAAATGCAGACAACTCCAAGACCACATCTAAGACTGTCATTTAAAACCCAGGAGTGACTTTGTGCCATGCCTCCTTATAGAGTCGTGCAGCTGCAAGACCAAGGTAGGACACTTACTATTTTAAAAATCTGTTGATATTCCAATATGCTGCAATATATCTGGGCCACTCAAATTAATGTCAATTCTCTGGTTTACTGCACAAATGAGTACACAATAACTGATGTTCACACACTTACCCAGCAACTGGTGGCTCACCAGTATATGTTCATTGTAAATCAAACATTACCAATGAGATGAAGTCTAGCTCCAACCCAAAGTAAAACAAAACAGAATCTTCTGTGCCTGAAGCTAACAATAATAATTAAAAAATACTACAGACACTATTTTATCTGTAATACTAAACAGAAAAATAAAAAAACAATATGCTATGCATATAGGAAAAATTCAACCCTCACGGATGAGCACTCGCGCACACACACATACACAAGCACACACGGTGATGTTCTTAATACAGAAATATATTTAAAAAATGTTAAAGAAATGCTTAAAATCACTTACAGGAAGTCAGAAGCATGCAATCATCTTAATGTAAACAAGTGCATACATGAGCATCTGTGACTCCCTTGAAAAAATGGACAGTAGACACATCCAAGATGCGGCTAACTGACTACCACATTAAAATAGCTCCACTAGCATGTGAAACGATAAATGTTTGGAATAATTTTTTTATTAGACAGAAAATCTACTGTTTGGATGCCTTCTAAGTAATTGAGTACATTTAAGAGAAAATCAACTTAAAAGGGAGAAAAACAGGTTGTGGTTTTTAAGAACCTTGTGGGAGATCAGCAGGAGCCATATCAGACTGCAGTTATTGCACAAGGGATTGCTATCAAAATACTGGAAGAAAAGTAGCTCAGATACATTCTACGATGTTTGTTACATGTGGGGCATTAGACGTACATATCAATAAAAGATTGAAAAGTAGTAATCGGTAAGCAGTCAGATGGTCTGACAAAAATGCAAACATACGAAATTGAGCTAAAAAAGAAAAAGTCTGATATTTCACAAAAAATAGATTTTAGAAACTGGTGGAGTTGGCAGACAGAGCAAGAAGAGAAAATTTGTGATTTTTTTTGGCATCCTAGATAAAGTGGGGGAAAGTGACTGTATCAATTTTGTGACTGCCCACTGGTGTACCATAATAACTGCAAATATATAGAATTATATAGTAGATAATTACAGTATTTGTCAAGAGATAGTCAGAGAATTGTTTATATGGCTAATTAAAACATTAATAGTAAAAAAGGGGCAGCAAACAACCCACAAGGCAAATGCTCCGTTGCAGATGAGATAAATCACGAATAGTATTGTAGGTATCACAACAAAGCAACCAAGCAGTCCCAAAAAGTTTAAAAACATAAAACCTTTAATTGCACAACACAGACACGGTAAGCGCTTTCGCTAACAAACTTCTTCAGACTATGAAACATAATAATGGAGGAAAAACCTTTTATAAAAATTCAAATACCATTGACCCAATCACAAAAAGGAATTCCAAATTAACTGGAATCAACTTTTAAAGTGACACTCATATCGTTCAAAAATATGGATATGGAGCAAATTGTGTGCATAGACTAAAAATACACAAGGAATATAATCACATATATATAAAACAAAAAATACACAAGAATAAAAATAATATATGTATAAATACATATATATATATATATATATATATATATATATATATATATATACATATATATGAGTATAAAAACATATAAACATATATATATATATATATATGCATAAATCGCTTCTGAATTCTGTGTTTCTTTAATAGTGGTTTAATGGAATCTCTTTCATTCAGTCCACTCCCCCTATCAGCTCTAAGGGTAATAATCCAATTGGTCTCTCTAAACTCAATGTGATTCCTAATATATCCTTTCCTAATGTTGGATGCTACAACTTCAAGGGCCCTAAAATAAAAACAATGACTGTCCCCATATCGCATAACACGTTTAGCCAATGCATTATTTTCAGATCGTTTCCTAATGTTATAGATATGTTCTCTAATTCTGTCCTTGAATGGCCTGTTGGTTTTTACCAACATAAAAACAATGACAGGTTTGGCATTCAGCTAAATAAACAACATTAGAAGTTTTACATGTGGCATCAGCATAAAGGGAATATTCCCTATGTAGGTCTGGATGATAAAACTTGTCTGAAGTCTTAATAAAAGGACAAAAATTGCATCCTCCACAAGGATGAGTAGCGCCTCCACTAAAATGCTCACTTTTGTTATTTTGATAGCAAAGGAGTCTCTTCAAACTTTTTCTGTTTTTGTACAAGAACTTAGGTCGTTCACCAACTATCTGTTTAATATCAGTATCTACTTGTAAAATAGACCAATTCCTACTGAAAATTTCTACCAACTCCCTATTATCAGAGGTGTAGAAAAGAGGGACCTTAAGTAACTTGCTCTTATAGCACTTATTATCAGTGCTATTGACATTTGATGGACCAAAATATGGGGCAGCAATACCTTGACGTAGAACATGAACATCATGTAAGGAGTCAGAAATCTCATCCTTCTGATATCCTGTGGATAGCAATCTATTCCCTAAACTATTAAGTTCCTCTAAAAAACAATCATCCAAGGGGTTCAGTCTAGATGCCCTAACACCTTGTCCTCTGATCAAATTTCAAAAAATATATCCAGGGTGCATACTAGACCTAAACAAAAGGGAATTCCTATAACATGATTTACGGAACACACCTGTATAAATGAGGCCATTGCCCAATTTCTCAATATAAAGGTTGAGGTATTCAATCCATGAGGATGACCAATTCATAGTAAATTTCAAACAGGTGGTCAATGTATTGATCATATTGTGAAATGCAAACAAATCTTCCAAACTACCTCTCCATAATAGGAAGAGGTCATCAACAAAACGCTGATAAAACAAAACATGTGCCTTAAATTCCTTTGTGCCAAAGAGCATGGTGTTCTCCCAGTGTGCCAAAAACACATTTGCATAACTATTGGCACATGAGGTGCCCATGGCAACACCATGACGCTGAATATACATTTCACCATTGAAAGTGAAACTGTTATTTTCTAATATCAACTCCAAAAAATGAGTGACCAGATCAACTTGAACCAAAGAAAGATCACTATGATCTATAAAGTATTCATGTACAAACTGAACCTCAAGGTCACTGGGGATAACCGTGAAGAGGGATTGTACATCCAGAGTGACATAAAATATACTTTCTAACTCATGAACATCCTTAAAACAATCATAAAGGTCAATGAGAAACTGTTTAAACTCTCTAAGAACAAACTTATTCAGATTGATTACTGGTCTAAGATGTTTTTCAACATAGACTGAAAGGGGTTCAGTGACCCAGCCTCCACCCGCCACAATAGGGCTCATCGGTGGATCAAATGATTTCTTATGTACCTTCGGTAACCCCTGTATTATAGGTATAAGGAGATTTGAAACAACAAAATAGTCATAGGTATCCTTGGTAATAAGACCTCCTCTAAACACATCTATCAGGATGCTGGAGACTGAACTAATAATCAAATGTACATCTCTAATCGTGATTTTCCTATAGAATTTCTCTTCACTTAATAAGGTTTCCATGTATCTGACATAATGCGCTGTATCCATAACAGTAATGAGTCCACCTTTATCTGCAGGTTTAATTGTAATTAATTTATTATCCTGTAAATGCCTTAGAGCTATTTTTTCTTTATAACTCAAATTACATCTAGTTCTCACATTAATCTTAGAACCAGTATTGTCATACTATTTAAAAAGTTCATCCTCAGTGAGTTTCATGTATGCATCTACTAAAGGATGATTAACAGGAACAAAATTGCTCAATTTCTTTAAAGGGCAGGTTGACTCAGATGCTACTTCTCCTACCTGCTTACTTGAGTCACTATACCACATGCGAAGCATAATATTCCTACAAAAAACCTTAAGATCCAACACGGTATCAGGCAACCTGCTTCTACATGTAGGAAAAAAATTTAAACCTCTGGACAGAACTCTCCCTTCACCCAGAGAGAGTGCATATGATGAAATATCAAATACTAATGACTGTTCACTTTCCCCCACATTTTCTTGAGGGTATGACTCTGAATATATTCCCCTGAATGTTTGCGCTTCTGACGCCCCCGACTCATGAACCTTGTCCGTCTCCCTCCCTGGTCTGACCTGACAGGTAAGGGAAAAGAAATACCTTCACCAACATTGTTGTCTATATTTGGAAGGAAATTACCATTTAAGTGGTTTAGTGTATGATCCAGGGCGAACAACTGGTTCAGAAGCATCAGCAACAAAAGATGTCTTAATAACAATGACTTTGGGATACAAATTCCCATCATGATGTGTTTCTATGCCCTGAATCCCATCCATATCATCAGATATGGAGGTAGTATCGCCCCAGTAGTACCAGTAACAGTATTGGCAGCATCGCTATTTGATGTTAATACTGCATGCTCAACATTATTTACAACAGCCATATCACAATTGGCAGTCCCAATATCATTAGGAAGATTCACACTAACCATAGATCTACCAGCAGTCTTATTGTTAACAGTATTCAAAGATATAGTATTGTTTGTATTCAAAGACACAATATTATCAGGAAGTCTTCCTTTAACAACAGGAGCATTCCGATCATTAACATCAACGTTTAATTTAATTTCAACATTTCTACCATGTCTGGGCCACATAAAGACGTTGCCCAGTTTAAAGTCATTAGTGTTTCTCAATATTTTAATCTTCTTCTGTTGTAACAGCTTCCGTTCAAAAGCTGCAACGGCATCAAGTAGGCTCTGAAATAGAGGGTCTGGCAGCAAAGTTATTAAATATGAGTTCTTGTTTCTCCTTTATAACATCTATGAGTTTACTCTCCTCAGATAGGAAAAAATCAGCAAGTAAAAGCATATACTTGCTGCTTATCTCGAGGTTCAACTGTTGTCAGCGTGTTAAAAGTTCTGGATATTGCGAGCCCTAAGAGGGCATGTTAAACACTCGTAAACCGCGTGGCACAAGGCTTTTTTCAAGACAATACTGGAAATGATGTCATTCCGTCTGCAACCTCTTCAGTTTAAGAAAATCCTTCTCAAGCTCATCCATCAACTGTTGTAACCGCTCCGTTTCACCAGTCGCATTCACGATGTCATCATCAGCTACTCCCAAATCAAACTGCCAAAGAACACTCCTTTCATGCGTGAGGTACTGAATAAAACTCTTGTGAAGCGCATTACTAATGCTATCGCCTTTATCTGGATTATAATCCAATTCAATCGGGCCAAGTGATTCCATAGCCTTGTCCCTGTGGGTGAGAGCAATAGAAGTATAGAATAATAGTAAAAAAGGGGCAGCAAACAACCCAGAAGGCAAATGCTCCATTGTAGATGAGATAAATCACGAATAATATTGTAGGTATCACAGCGAAGCAACCAAGCAGTCCCAAAAAGTTTAAAAACATAAATCCTTTAATTGCACAACACAGACACGGTAAGCATTTTCGCTAACAAGCTTCTTCAGACCATGAAACATAATAATGGAGGAAAAACCTTTTATAAAAATTCAAATACCACTGACCCAATCACAAAAAGGAATTCCAAATTAACTGGAATCAACTTTTAAAGTGACACTCATATCATTCAAAAATATGGATATGGAGCAAATTGTGTGCATAAACTAAAAATACACAAGGAATATAAACACATATATATAAAACAAAAAATACACAAGAATAAAAATAATATATATATAAAAAATATATATACACACATATATATATATATATATATATATATATATATATATATATATATATATGCATAAATCACTTCTGAATTCTGCGTTTCACTTTAAAAGTTGATTCCAGTTAATTTGGAATTCCTTTTTGTGATTGGTACTACTGGGGCCGATACTACCTCCATATCTGATGATATGGATGGGAGTCAGGGCATACAAACACATCATGATGGGAATTTGTATCCCAAAGTCATTGTTAGTAAGACATCTTTTGTCGCTGATGCTTCTGAACCAGTTGTTCGCCCTAGATCATACACTAACCAATTAAATGGTAATTTCCTTCCAAAAATAGACAACAATGTTGGTGAAGGTATTTATTTGCCCCTATCTGTCAGGTCAGACCAGGGAGGGAGACGGACAAGGTCCATGAGTCGGGAGTGTCAGAAGCGCAAACATTCAGGGGAATATATTCAGAGTCATACCCTCAAGAAAATGTGGGGGAAAGTGAACAGTCATTAGTATTTAATATTTCATCATATGCACTCTCTCTGGATGAAAGGAGAGTTCTGTCCAGAGGTTTAAATTTTATTCCTACATGTAGAAGTAGGTTGCCTGATATCGTGTTGGATCTTAAGGTTTTTTGTAGGAATATTATGCTTCGCATGTTGTATAGTGACTCAAGTAAGCAGGTAGGAGAAGTAGCATCTGAGTCAACCTGCCCTTTAAAGAAATTGAGCAATTTTGTTCCTGTTAATCATCCTTTAGTAGATGCATACATGAAACTCACTAAGGATGAACTTTTTAAATAGTATGACAATGCTGGTTCTAAGATTAATGTGAGAACTAGATGTAATTTGAGTTATAAAGAAAAAAGAGCTCTAAGGCATTTACAGGATAATAAATTAATTACAATTAAACCTGCAGATAAAGGTGGACTCATTACTGTTATGGATACAGCACATTATGTCAGGTCCATGGAAACCTTATTAAGTGAAGAGAAATTCTACAGGAAAATCACGATTAGAGATGTACATTTGATTATTAGTTCGGTCTCCAACATCCTGATAGATGTGTTTAGAGGAGGTCTTATTACCAAGGATACCTATGACTATTTTGTTGTTTCAAATCCCCTTATACCTATAATACAGGGGTTACCGAAGATACATAAGAACTCATTTGATCCACTGATGAGCCCTATTGTGGCGAGTGGAGGCTGGGTCACTGAACCCCTTTCAGTCTATGTTGAAAAACATCTTATACCAGTAATCAATCTGAAAAAGTTTGTTCTTAGAGACTCAAAACCGTTTCTCATTGACCTTTATGATTGTATTAAGGATGTGCATGAGTTAGAAAGTATATTTTTTGTCACTCTGGATGTACAATCCCTCTTCACGGTTATCCCCAATGACCTTGAGATTCAGTTTGTACATGAATACCTTAAAGATCATAGTGATCTTTCTTTGGTTCAAGTTGATCTGGTCACTCATTTTTTGGAGTTGATATTAGAAAATAACATTTTCACTTTCAATGGTGAAATGTATATTCAGCGTCATGGTGTTGCCATGGGCACCTCATGTGCCAATAGTTATGCAAATATGTTTTTGGCACACTGGGAGAACACCGTGCTCTTTGGCACAGAGGAATTTAAGGCACATGTTTTGTTTTACTGACGTTTTGTCGATGACCTCTTCCTATTATGGAGAGGTAGTTTGGAAGATTTGTTTGCGTTTCACCATATGATCAATACACTGACCACCTGTTTGAAATTTACTATGAATTTGGTCATCCTCACAGATTGAATACCTCGACCTTTATATTGAGAAATTGGGCAATGGCCTCATTAATACAGGTGTGTTCCGTAAATCATGTTATAGGAATTCCCTTTTGTTTAGGTCTAATATGCACCCTGGATATATTTTTCGAAATTTGATCAGAGGACAAGGTGTTAGGGCATTTAGACTGAACCCCTTGGATGATTGTTTTTTAGAGGAACTTAATAGTTTAGGGAATAGATTGCTATCCAGAGGATATCAGAAGGATGAGATTTCTGACTCCTTACATGATGTTCATGTTCTACGTCAGGGTATTGCTGCCCCATATTTTGGTCCATCAAATGTCAATAGCACTGATAATAAGTGCGATAAGAGCAAGTTACTTAAGGTCCCTCTTTTCTACACCTCTGATAATAGGGAGTTGGTAGAAATTTTCAGTAGGAATTGGTCTATTTTACAAGTAGATACTGATATTAGACAGATAGTTGGTGAACGACCTAAGTTCTTGTACAAAAACAGAAAAAGTTTGAAGAGACTCCTTTGCTATCAAAATAACAACAGTGAGCATTTCAGTGGAGGCGCTACTCATCCTTGTGAAGGATGCAATTTTTGTCCTTTTATTAAGACTTCAGACAAGTTTTATCATCCAGACCTACATAGGGAATATTCCCTTTATGCTGATGCCACATGTAAAACTTCTAATGTTGTTTATTTAGCTGAATGCCAAACCTGTCATTTTTATATGTTGGTAAAACCAACAGGCCATTCAAGGACAGAATTAGAGAACATAACTATAACATTAGGAAACAATCTGAAAATAATGCATTGACTGAACATGTTATGCAATATGGGGACAGTCATTGTTTTTATTTTAGGGCCCTTGAAGTTGTAGCACCCAACATTAGGGAAGGAGATATTAGGAATCACATTGAGTTTAGAGAGACCAATTGGATTATTACCCTTAGAGCTGAAAGGGGGAGTGGACTGAATGAAAGAGCTTCCATTAAACCACTATTAAAGAAACGCAGAATTCAGAAGTGATTTATGCATATCTATCTATATATATATATATATATATATATATATATATATATATATATATATGTTTTTATATTCATACATATGTATATATATTTTTATACATATATTATTTTTATTCTTGTGTATTTTTTGTTTTATATATATGTGTTTATATTCCTTGTGTATTTTTAGTCTATGCACACAATTTGCTCCATATCCATATTTTTGAATGATATGAGTATCACTTTAAAAGTTGATTCTAGTTAATTTGGAATTCCTTTTTGTGATTGGGTCAATGGTATTTGAATTTTTATAACAGGTTTTTCCTCCATTATTATGTTTCATGGTCTGAAGAAGCTTGTTAGCGAAAGCGCTTACCGTGTCTGTGTTGTGCAATTAAAGGTTTTATGTTTTCAAACTTTTTGGGACTGCCTGGTTGCTTCGCTGTGATACCTACAATATTATTCGTAATGAAAACATTAATTTGAAAAGTGAGTATAATAAAAATGTTTTCCATGTCCGTGAAGAAATTAGAGACAAAGCTGAGACTGAGAAATCTTTCCTTAGTTAAGCACAGACAAAAATATGCATGCCGGCATAGTTTAACTCACTTTTACTTTAGGTAAATGACTGTGTGAACAATGATCTAGCTCAAGCTAATGCTCTTTTTCAGAAAGGGTCTTTGTGAAGCCCAAGCTAATGCCAGGCTAAAAGGAAAGAATTGTGAAGCTGGGGGAAACTCCAGGCTAAAAAAAAAAAAAACAGATAAAAAATGTAATATATTTTTCTCTCTTGTTTATCTGTAGTCAGAGTGTTCTCATGATTAGAAGAATGTGTAACTTTTTGTCTTTCTGAATATCAAAAAATGAATCTTTCTGAAGTGCGTTGGGTTTCCAGACTTCTCGTCTCCTCCTGTCAATGTAACAAGGATAAAAGACAAGAATCTGTCATCCTGCCAGACTGTAATTGCTGAAGGACTTAAGATACCAGGTGAATTCAGAACTCAAAAGAAGCAGTTGTGTGTGTGTGTGCATTCACAAACCCTACGGTTCTTAATGTGAATAAAATAACTAGTCTAGCTATTTCTTCATAGGATGGGACATCTTCCCCACAGGAGAAAAATATGGTATATAACTGTATGCTACGAAGAGATGTTAACAGATGCTGATGCCATCTTGTTTGTCTGGAAGCATATTTGAGTACTAGTTTTGTTCATTTATCTAAGGTCAGTATTTCTACAGGAAACATTTTTCTGTATGCATCTTGCCTATTTTCATCACCCTTTATTTTTATTGTTCATGTTTGCCAACTATTGTTTTCCTCCGTATTTACATTATTTTATTTATTATTTAAGTAAATGTAATTTATTTACCTTTAAGGTTTTGTGACTGGCATTTATTTACTTATTATAAGTATATTTAGGCACTGTTTACCTGGGAAGAAGGTAATCGGTATTTAAACTGTTGGTTAGCAACCTGTATAGCACATGTATTTCCATTACACTGCTTAACACCTACTACCAGTGAAATCGTTATTAACTGCTGTATTTCATATTTGACGATGTAAAAGCAGCAGGCAAATGGAAGTCTCAGGATTTTCCAGGCTGGTTGCAATGCTAACATGCCAGGAAGAAGGCTGAGGGAATTAGGAGAATCCTGCCAGCTTTCCCTGGGAATTATGTTTGTGTCTGTCTGAGTGAGTGAAAATAATACTTTGCACGAAAGGCAATTAGTCAGGATAAAGAGTTAATATAATACTGACTAACAGAGACCAGAGCTGGCTGTGACTCAGGGGCCTGCAGGAGCACCTAGCCAAAGACTCAGCTCTGTAAGTGGTCTGTGTGCTGTCAGGTCTAGATGTGGAGGTTGGAAGCCCATTCCCAGGACAGCAGTGCATAATCCCTTTATGCTTTTGGAGCCAGGCTGTACTTCATAAACTAGCTGCTGAAACAGACTTTTGTGCATTTTCTTGCTATGACTTTGGGTCTATATCACATCATCAAATGACCTATTCAGCAAATGCCTCTTCATCAAACTTTATTTTTCAAAAGCTCACTCTGTCGAATGACATTTTAAGCAAAAATTTTCCCATGGAAAATAACCACTAAGCCAACTACCGGCAGTCAAAAAAAATCACAAAACTTAAAAAGCCCCAATTAAATATACCAACTACTCATCTACAGTGATCATACTACAGTGGGGAAAAGGGTAAATTCCCAATGATGGCCCAATGCTTTTTTCCCTGGGAAAAATTCACTAAAATGATCATTCGAAGGATAGAGCTTTCAACAAATAAAGTTCTATGAACAGGTATTCGCTGAATAGGTCACCTGACGATGTGATACAGACCCATGACTTCACCTTTGACTGGCAGTGGTGGGATTCAAACTCCCTTATATGCCAGCCAGCCAGATTTCTTGACATCAGTGGCAGCCTTCTACCATCAGAGAGTCACATTCATAGCAGTGACATTTACTGGCAATGGTGCCAGCTCCCCATCCCATCTGATGGCACCTGTGTCAGACCACTGTCTTTTTTGTTACTAAAAACATATATAGCTCTGTGCATTTACTTTATTTTAATTGAGTACAGAGGGGTTTACAGTAAAATGTTCTGCTTGAAACAATGCAACATGAAGTTAAAATGAATTATGATAGACAATGAAGCTTTGAGGAAGATTATGTCAATGTAACCTGTTAAATGGAAGAATTTATAAAATTAGAAATATTGCATAGTATATATGAAAATCAATTTGGTTACTAGGATAGCTGTATTGCGCATACTCACGTGGAATGTTAATGGACTTACAAGTTCAGATAAAACCAGAGAGTACTGATGTATATTACGTAGGGTACAAACAGCAGTGCTATGGGAGATGCACTTGAATAAATTAAGCATTACTATTCTTGAAGATACAGTAATTGGGCTACACTAAATAAAACGTATATATCACTCAAAGATGGTCATTTGCTTGAAAGGTTTGAGACCCCTAACAACTGTGTCTGAACATGCCCCTACAATTACTATGAAAAGGATACGGGGATATAAAACATAAGAGACACTGGTTGTTTCCCTACATTTTTACTGAATAAGAACAAAAATCAAGGGCTAAGTAAATAAGCTTTAGGTATGTTGGGAAAACAGATACTGAACCAAAAGGGGTTGCTAATGCCTGGGGGAAGTTGAAACTGAAATTTAAATCTATGGTGGAAATAGGGAAGAAAAGAGATGGGAAAGGGGCAAAAGAAATTATGTAGAAAGGTTGGCAATGGAGAAGTTGCTGCAAAACAAATGAAAAACTAATGAAGAACTGCAGACAAGTAAGCGTAAAATAAATGAGCAATTAAATATTTAGATCAATTATATTTAAGCACAGAAATTTTTAGCACAAAGACAGACAACAGAAAGTGCACAAATCAGTAGCTAAATTTAGAGACCCAAGGACAAGAACAACAACCAGAGATGCTGATGAGATTTCAGAGATATTTAGGGGATTTCACAGAAATGTATATTGTGAAGATTGGGTGAAGATAGATGAAGGCTGCCAGCCTAGCCAGATAGAATTGTGGAGATAAACCTGTCATCTGTAAATATTAATGCAAACCACAGGCTTGTTGTCTTAAAAATAGTGTTACATGTGGAACTGGAAAAAATGTAACAGTACACTCTACTAACCAAGTAAAGCATGCTGTGACCCTTTGATGTTAAAACATGGTTCCAGACAGTCTAGATGAAGGAATTTTTGCTATTATTTTAAGGCCAGAGTTAATGGAGCCAGAATTTGCATGCATAAATCTCCTTAATGGCTTTGCTTTCTGACCTGGTGTGAGCTTACTAAAGAATGTAGCCTGTTAGCCTGGGAACCCCAGGAAAGGGTGAAGAATAATGTAATGTGAATCAGGATTGTAATATCAATTTAAACAGAGAGAATCAGAGAGCATTAAGCATTTTTGTCTTGACCATCCAACTCATCAGCACTGTCTTGCTCTATATATAAGTTTATCTTAGACTTGTGTTTTCTCTTAGAAATAGCTAGAAACTAGAAGTGTTTTTCTGTGATGTCACAACTGTACTACTGAATTATTTGAAGTATTTCTCTGGGATCCCTGAACTCTTGACTAGCACTGTGTAGTAAAAAGTATTGTCTTGTGTTTTGACTATTTGTTATTAAATATTTTTAAACTTTTTCAACTGTGGCTGTTTTTGTAGAGATAATTTAAGCTTTTTAGAGTACTTGCATGCCTTTGGTAAAAGTGTACAAAACCACTTCAATAGCTTTAGCCTTGGGCTATACCAATTGGATAATAATATTGCACAGTAATAATTGGACACCCTTTTAAGGACCTTTGAGTAGCTGATAAATAAGTGGGTGGTGGAAGCTGGTACTACCGTACAGTCTGGGAAAAAGGGGGAACAACTGGAGAACCTGTGCCAGCTTTCCCCAGGAGTGTCTGTGTGGTTGTATAAACTCTTCTCAAGTGTGTGTGTGTGTGTGTGTGTGTGTGTGTGTGTGTGTGTGTGTGTGTCAGCTACTTGGGCAGGGACATGAAGGACTGGTTGGACAGAGAGGGTGCTGGAGGTTTTAGCTTGCCCACTAGGCTGAGATCTGGACCCTATAGCTGTGCCAGTGGGGAGTCTTATTGGGGAATGGAGAGCAAATGAGCGACCAGCCCCAGACTGACTGTGATCTCTGTGTGCTCTTAAGGGAAATTGCACTTTACTGTGTTTATTTGTTATCCTTTCCTCCTATATCAGATGCCCCTCACTGGTGTTAGTGGTGAGGATTGAGACTCCTTGATTGCTGGGCCAGGGTGCGGGCATCACATATTAATTGTTTGGCAGTGGTGAGATATCCACACCACATATTAATTGGTTGGGAAATACTAAGTGGCTTTTAGTGGTGTGGGTAGAGTGAATTCCTGTAGCTTGTGTACAGTGAGCTTTGAAGGTGTTTTGGACTCTAAATCAGCCACGCAGTGAATACTCAGAGTTCAGAACACAATTGTTTTATTTCTTTTGTTAGCTTAGTCACGGTGAGCAGGCAGCATGTCAGCAGAGGACTATGGAAAGCTGACAAGGAACTAGCTGGTGGAGATGTGCTAGGCTAGGGGATTGGTGCATGGAAACCAGACTAAGGCAGACCTGATTGCAGCCTTGGTTACAGCTGCATCAGAAAACAGCAACCAGGAGAACAATCAGACTGGTGGTAGAGATATAATACCCTTGGAGAATGGGCAGCTCAACCTTTCTGCAGAGGACTTAAAAATCCATCTGGAGCTAAGGAGACTTGAGTTGGAGGCCAGGCGTTTGGAGATAAAAGCAGCTGAGAGACTGAGGAGTCTACAGGCTGAGGAGAATGAGAAAATGCTATGCCTGGAAGCCGAGGAAAAGGAGTGGCAGAGGAAGCATGAGAGGGAAATGCTGACTCTTCGCCAGAGTAATGGAAGTAATGGGGAAGGGAGTAAATGGACCCCAGAAGCACAAAAGGTCAGTAAATGTCTTCCGCAGTTTAAAGAGGGGAATCATTTTGATAGATTCATTCATATGTCTGAGTGGGTTTGCAAGCAGTATGGTGTTGACCAAAGGCTCTGTGTATGGTTCTTGACCCCCTTAACTCCATGGTAAAGCCTTAACTGTTTTGTCAAAAATGTCTGACGTTGCATATTTTGATTATACTGCTGCTAAAAATCACTTGTTATAACTGTTTAAGCTAACACCTGAAATGTATAGGAAAAAGTTTTGTGAGCACAGATGCAAGGCAGATGAAAGTGTGTGCGAATATGTTGCTGAGCACTTATTTCCATAGGTGGGTGAGTGGATGTCAGGTCACCACTTTTGAAGGGCTGTCAGACCTTTTGGTGAGGGAACACGCCCTTAGCACTTTGTCTAAGGACATGAGGATCTGGTTAGTTGGTAGACAATGTGCTACTTCAGATGAGTTGGGAAAGAAGGGAGACCTATACCTGGCAAGCAGGGCAGCCCTGTACAGGAAAGGACCCCCAGTACTGCTCATGGGTCTAAAGGAACCATGGTGGGCAGCACAGACTGCTCCAACAGAATCTGACAGTAGCAAGGAAAGCCACTAGTCCAGGTACATGTCCAGGAGCTAGGGTTAAACGTTTTGAATGCAACCAGTGGGGCCATGTGGCATACAGGTGTCCACAGAGGCAAGGTGGGGAACAAAAGGTGAGGGAGCCAGTAAGTGGGAAAGACAAAATGCCAATAGTTTGTCTTGAGACAACAAGGGTACTGAACTACCATCCTACAGATGTCCTGATAGGGAAGGATTTGGATGAGGCAGTACCATGTGCTTATGCAGTTACACGTAGTCAGGCTAGGAGACAAGCATGTGGGTCTGGTAGCCTGGTGGAGACCCATAAAGACTGCATACTTGCAGCCAGGACTGCTGAAGTGGTTACTTCAGGGAGGGAGCTATCCTGTAGCAGTGAGACTGAAGGTGAGCCACAGCTGCTTGGGGGTACTGATGGTCCCTTGGACAGAGTGACTGCAAATGTAGAGGTGAGTAGTAGCACCCAGGCTGACAATGAAGCACCACTGTCAGAGGATGCCAGACTTCCTGTGGAAGGGGAGCTGGGAAGGGTTACAAGGAGAGAGTTGAGACAGGCTCAGCTCAGACCCTACATTGCAAGGCCTGAGGCAGGTAGCTAGGGAGGCACCTAATTGTCAAGGAAAGGGGGAATCTGTATACTGGGACAAAGGGTTACTATACAGAGAGTGGACCCCTGAGGGAGGGCTAGAAAGTGAGAGAGTACAGCAGTTGGTAGTGCCAAGAGCCTACTGTCTGGCACTTCTAGCCATAGCCCATGATATTCCCTTTGCAGGTCATATGGGCGTAAAACGTACAGAGGCGTATTATGCAGAAAGTACAGTTGTGTACACTTACCATAAATGTAGATGCTCAAGTGTATTCACTGCTGCAGTCATCACATTTGGGTTATCTGCCTGCAGGTAGCCCTCAGCCGGCCTGAATACCAGAGTCTTGGGATTTCTGCATCGGATGCGGTCACTTCTTCCATGACGTCAGGTCATCAGGGGTATTAAACATGCAGCCAACGCCATTACATCAGTTTTTCTTGCCCCAAATGTCAGGTGCCCCCAAACTAGGAAGCAATTATATGGTGTGGAACACCCCCAGCAAAAAGCAAATACACATAGTATAAGATGTGCCAAATTTCAGGAGTCGGCCGACTGGCGCTTGCGAACCGCTTCTGCTTCGGGCACCGTGCGGCAAGAAAGACTGATGTAATGGCTTTGGCTGCATGTTTTATACCCTTGACGTCATGGAAGAAGGGACAGCAACTGACGCAGGGCCCAAGACTTTGTTAATCAGTCTGACTGAGGGCAACCTGCCAGCAGATTACCCAAATGTAATGACTGCAACAGTGAAACACGAACAACATCTGTACTATGTTCTTCATGTTTCACTGTTGCAGTCATCACATTTGGGTTGATTCCCAAAGCTAAGGAAGGGTGGAGGTAGATTAAGAAGCATTAGGACTGGCAATCAGGCCCTGTAAGACTGCTGTGGCAGATCCAGCTCTGGATTTAGAAAAGATAGGCAAGTGGTAATGCTTGGTGAAAGTGTGTACAGAGCCTCCAGGTTGCAGCTTCCAGGATGACCCTGGTAGGGACTCCTCTGAGAAATGCAGTAGAGGTAGATGTAGCCCAAGTGGAATGTGTTCTTATCCCCTACGGGGTACATTTTCCATGGTGCTTGTAGCAGAAATGGATGCATTGTGTTATCCATTTAGATATGGTTTGCTTTGAAATGGCCTTCTCCTCTGCCCCTGCAGCAAAGCTGACTAGCAGCTGATCAGATTTTCTGAGAGGCTTGGTCCTGTCCAAATAGAATCTAAGCTGTCTGTGCACGTCTAGAGAATGCAGTATCCTTCCCCACTTTATTTTGAGGATTAGGGAAAAAAGTAGGCAAATGAATGGACTGGTTTAAATCCACACTAGACACCACCTTGGGAATAAAAGATGGGTTAGTCCTGAGGGAAACCCTGTAAGCATGGAAGATAATGAAGGGTTCCACTGCCATAAGGGCCTGCAGTTCAGACACTCTTCTTGCTGAAGTGATGGCTAGAAGTAAAGCTGTTTTCCAAGAGAGGAATTTCAACTCTGCTGTAGCAGTCAGTTCAAAGGGGGAAGTGTAAGTTTTTTCCAATGCAAAGTTAAGGTCCCAGGCTGGAGTGGGAGCTCTCCTGGGGGGGGGGGGTCTTAAATTTTTGGCCCCTCTAAGCAATTGTTTTACCAGAGAATGAGAGAAGAGGGGTGGCTCAGTATTATAATGAGATGAGATGGCAGAGGCATGAAGCTTAACTGAAAAGAAGGATAGGCCCTTGTGGAGCATTTCTGTTAAGTAATCTAGTATATGAGGTAAGCTGGGCACAGTTGTGCCCATCCTTTGATACTGGCTCCAGGAACAGTATCTTTTCCACTTTTCTGAATAGGATTTTCTAGTACTAGGCCTCCTTGCCTCAAGAATGACATCCAGCACATGCTTACTGAGGGTTGCTAGAGGTGAGTTCAGCGGATTAGCCAGGCTGAAAGGTTCAGGGTCTGAAGCTGAGGGTGCAGAATTTGGCCGCCCTGCTGGGGCAGCAGGGAAGGAGTCTGAGGCAGGTGCCATGGTTGTAGCACTGTCGGACTGCGCAAAAGAGGTTACCAGTGCTGGCATGGCCAGTCTGGTTCAATCAGGATTGTCCTTGGCTTGTCCTATTTGATCTTTAGTAGAACCTTCGAGAGGAGAGGCAGAGGGGGAAGGGCATAGACTGAGGGGCTTTCCCAGGAAAAGGACAAGGCATCCACCTTCCAAGCTTGGCTGTGGGGAGTTCTGGTGCAGTATTTGTTCAATTGATAGTTCTGAGGGGAAGCAAACAGGTCCACCTCTGGTATCCCCCATCTATTCCCCAAAAGTTTGAATATTTTGGGTTCCAGTTTCCATTTGTGTGGGTCTATGAGATTTCTGCTTAAGTCGTCTGCCAGTGAATTTAGTTTGCCTGGCAGGAATTGAGCTTGTAGGTGCACTTGGTTGCTCAAGGTTGTGTTCCACAGAGCCATGGCTCGTCTGCAAAGTGGGTAGGAATGTGTTCCCCCCTGCTTGTTTATGTACCACATAAATCTGGTGTTGTCTGTCTTTACCAATAGTTGTCCTGGAAGAATAAGGCTTTTGAAGGCTGTCAGAGCATTCTGTACAGCTAACATTTCTTTCTGATAGATATGCAGGTGCATCGCTTTGGGTTCCATTTGCCCTGAATGCACTGCCCTGCCATGTGAGCCCTCCATGCATAGTCTGATACGTCTGTTGTTAGGGTTTGGGCGGAAGGGGGTAGAGTGAAAGGGAGTCCCTTGTTGTGACTGCAAGCCTCTACCCACCAAAGGAACTCTGCTCTTAGACACGGAATGATAGGAATTATTGTTTCCAGGTCCTGAGAATGTTAACACCACAGACTTTTTAGATACCATTGAAGTTTTCACATATGCAGTCTTGCATATGGAATTAACAGAATGCAAGAGGCCATGAACCCCAGAGCTTGCAGCATTTTCCTTGCAGACAGCTGTTTTTGTCTGGCCAGTAGGTTGAAGTAAGTTGTCAAACGAATTTCTCTCTCTGGAGTGAGGAATGCCATCTGGGAAGTTGTGTTCAAGCATGTTCCCAGGAATACAATCTGTTGGCAGGGAACTAGGTGTGATTTCTTTTCGGTGATGGTGTACCCCAGTGAAGTTAGAAGTCTCATTACAAATGCCAGGTGCTGTAGTAGCAAATCATGACTTTACGCCTGAAGTAGGCAATCATCCAAGTATGGGTAAATCTGAATACTTCTCTGCCTGCAATAAAGCAATGGGTGGAGCTAGGCACTTTGTGAATACCCTGGGCGCAATAGATAAGCCAAAGGGAAGAGCAGAGAACTGATAATGCACAGAGCCTGTCCTGAAGAGAAGGTATTTCCTGCAAGATTCCCTTATGGGGATGTGCAGGTAAGCTTCTTTTAAGTCTAGGGTTGCCAGCCAGACATCCTTGGCTAGCATAGGAAGCAGCTGTTGGAGAGTTAGCATTTTGAATTTTGGAACCACCAGAAAGGTGTTGACAATAGATAAATCCAGGATAGGACGCCAAGAGTTTTCTTTTCTTGGAACCAGGAACAGTCTTGAATAAAAGCCTTGTCCCCTTTGTTCTGCTGGGACAGGTTGAATAGCCTTGACACTGAGGAGAGAAAGTACTTGCTTTTAGGCCTCCGTCCACTGGTTTGGGGGGAGGTCTGGCCATCCACTTAGGGTTGGGAGTGAGTGGAAGTGGAATCTGTATCCTAGGGAAACCATGTTTAAAACCCATTTGTCTTGGGTAATGTATTCCCAGTTTTTTGCATGCAAGGCAAGTTTTCCTCCTAAAGGTGCAAGTACTTGAGCAAGGCTTGTGGGAGTTGAGGATAAGTCATTGTGCAAGTTTACCATAAGGGTTGGCTTACTACTCCCCATTTTGGACGTCAAAGCACCCCACTGCTTAGATCTGTGCATAACCTGAGACTGAAGTTTTGGGGGTCTGCTGCCCCTGGGGTTGGACTGAGAAGGACTGGAAAGGACCAGTTCTTTGAAGGCCAATGCCTACTGGATCTAGATGGCTGTACTTGTAAGAAATCTTTAACAGTTTGCATAGATTTAGCTTTCTCCTCCATCCTTTTGAGAACTTCTCCTGCTTTACTGCCAAATAGCCGCTCTTGGTGCAGCCAGTAATTTTGCTTTGACATGATCTGGCAAGTTTTGTTACTTAAGCCAATCATGCCTTCTAAGAACAGATCCAGTGATAGCAGCCCTACAAGATGCTTCTAAAGCATCAAAACCACACTGCATAGTATGTTTACCAACTTGGAAAGCAGAATGCATTAACTCTTGTAAATCTTTGTGTTCTGCACAGTCAGAAATAAACATAATTTTCTGTTTAATTAGTCCCATAATATGCTGCTGATACTTTAACATATGAAACTGGCAATTTAAAGTCCTAATGGCCAGAGTAGCAGAGGTGTATACCTTCTTACCCCATCTGTCTAAAGCCCTAGAATCCCTGTCAGAAGGGGTAGGATTCTTGGCAGTAGCAGCCTTAATGCCTTTTGGTCCTTGGGAAAATGGTCTCTGGATCCACAGTAGGATTCTTGAAAAGGAATTTGTGAGAGTCAGGTACTCTATAGTACCTGTCAGATTTTCTGGGAGCTGGAGGCAAAGTATCCGTAGTAAGGCTGGATTCCAAGAAAACATCATCTACAATCTCCAGAACAGGAGGGATAGCTAGCGGCTTGTGCTGATGCAGGTTTAAAAATACCCTGAGTCTCTTTTTGAAATGGGAGTAGTCCTGGCTTTCCCAGCAGAAATGCTCCCTAAGGGTATGCAGGGTTTCACCAAAAGAAAAACCTTCTGGAGGGAAAGCAGAGGGAATGGAATCCTCTGCATCAGAATCCTCATAAGTAGATAAGGGTAAGTCCTGGTAGTCAGAAGGAACAGAGATATCAGATTCCTGATCAGAAGAATCGGAAGGAAAATCAGTTCTAGGTCTCTTTGAGGGAGAAGGCTGGCTTCCCCTAATTAAGGTAATAAGGTCTTCAGAAATTTTAATCATTTGTTTTTGAGGCCTGTGGGCCTGAGAATGCGCTTTGGTCGTCGGTTTCCTAGGCTTAGTGCAAATTTTGGGCCTGAGAAATTCCATATTTTTGGTTTAAAACGAAGTCGTCGGTTTAATATGAAAATCGGTAGGCCTGAATACACCCTCAGAAGCTGGTGCCTGCACAGCAGCTCCAGACCCATCCAAGGTACAGACATCCGCATGTTCCATAGTTGAAGAAGCTTCTCGCAGCATACAGGACTCCGAATGGGTCTCAGTAGAGGCCTGCGAATCTGTAGAAGTGGGTATCAGGGGCTGCGAAAGTGCCTCAGTGAATACCAGTGGACTGGCGACTAGTTTAACGGTAGCGTCGTCGGCAGTTTTGGACCTATGCGGTCTGTCTCTGTCTTTATCCTTACGTTTTTTCGGAAGATCGGTAGTCGGATGGCTTAATGACACCATTTCGGAGTACTGAGATCGAGAGCAAAAGTATTTAGCTACAAAAAATGCCTGACGACAGATAGTTCGGGCGTTGAACAAGGCACAAAACTGACAGCGAGGGATGTCGTGGTCTAGATCTAAACAGGTGATGCAGTAAGAATGAAAATCTCTATGAGGTATTTGCTTTCCACAGGCAAGACAATTATTAATTTTTTCTGACATTGGTTAGAGGAAGAAAAAAGGATCCCCAACGGGGTATTTATCTTTTAGAAGACCTCAGGTCTGAAACTCAAAAATAAAAATTTCAGGAGTCAGCTGACTGGCACTTGTGAACTGCTTTGGGCACTGCATGGCAAGAAAGACTGATGTAATAGCATCGGCTGCATGTTTTTATACCCCTGACAACCTGACGTCATGGAAGAAGTGACAGCATCCGATGCAGAAATCCCAAGACTCTAGTATTCAGGCTGGCTGAGGGCTACCTGCAGGCAGATAACCCATTTGTGATGACTGCAACAGTGAAACACGTAGAACATCTTCTACTGGCCTGAAATTTCCAGGGATGTAACAGGTGAGAGCTCCTTTGATGCCTTTACCTGTGATTGAGGAGCTATTTCAGAGGGTAGCTATGAATATTGTGGGTACTCTGAGTACCCCAAGTTCCACAGGGAAAAAGTATATCCTAGTGGTAGGGGATTATGCTGCACAATACCCTGAGGTGGTGGCTTTATCCTCTATTGAGGCAGAGAAGGTGGCAAATGTGTTGTTAGAGATTTTCAGCAGGGTAGGTTTCCAAAAAGAAATACTAACTGACAGAAGTGCCAATTTCATGTCAGACCTGCTGGCTTGTGTGTGGAAGTCCTGTGAGGTGAAGCAAATGAAGACCACCCCCTACCATCCACAGACTAATGGTCTTGTTGAGAGGTTAAACTCTACAATCAAGTCCCTGCTACGGGCATTTTCAGATCAGTTTAAGAGGGAGTGGGACAAATATTTGCCCCATCTGTTGTTTGCTTACAGAGAGGTTCCCCAGGAATCCACAGGTGTTTCACCTTTTGAGTTGCTGTATGGGAAAAGCGTGAGAGGATCTCTAGATTTAATTTGAGATGAGTTGGAAGGTGAGTGCGAGTTTCACAAGGAGTCTGCTGTGTCATACGTCCTGAACCTCAGGACAAGGCTAAGGGAACTCATGGGCTTGGCCCAGGGTACCCTGGCAGAAGCCCAACAACAGAAAAAGGTGTGGTATGACAGGAATGCTCGAGATAGAGAGTATGATGTGGGGCAGCAGGTAATGGTTCTCATTCCTGTCAGACACAACAAGCTGCAAGCAGCTTGGGAGGGACCCTACAAGGTGGTAAGAAAGGTAAGTGATGTTAATTACATTGTGGAACTGCTAGGCAGAAGGCAGGGGCACAAATTGTACCATGTTAACATGATGAAACCTTACCATGATAGGAAGGCCCTTGTGCTGAGCATTTGCAATGGATTGCAGGAGTCTGAGGGAGATCTGGGGACTGATCTCCTCAGTGAGCCTCGGGCTGACACCTCAGTGGAAGAGGTAGCAATGTTCCAGCAGCTATCTCCTACCAGATTCGAGAAATCTGAGCAGTTTTACAGGAATTTGGGGACATGTTCACTGGGAAACCAGGGTGCACCCACCTGGTGCAGCACCAGGTGGATACAGGACCCCAAAGGCCTATAAGGCAGGCTTCTTATAGAGTGCCTAAGAGAGTCAAACAGACTCTGAGGGGGGAAGTTGGAACTAGGGGTGATTCACGAGTCTAACAGTCCCTGGGCCTTCCCAGTGGTTCTGGTGCCAAAGAAGGATGGCAGCACCAGGTTCTGTGTGGACTACAGGAAATTAAATAGTCACACAGAATCAGATGCTTACCCCATGCCTAGGACAGATGAGGCCCTAGAGCAGCTGGGTGTGGCTAAGTAGCTTACAACCATTGATCTTACCAAGGGTTACTGGCAGGTGCCCTTGACTCCCAGTGCTAGAGAGGTCAGCCTTTGTGACTCCTTTTGGCTTGTATGAGTTCACAAAGCTGCCCTTTGGGATGAAGAATGCCCCAGCAACTTTCCAGAGGCTGGTAGATCATATCCTGGCAGGAGCAGGAGGGTTTGCCCTTGCTTACCTAGATGATATTGCCATCTACAGCCATTCCTGGAAAGAGCGCCTTCAGCATGTCAGGGAGGTGCTGGGCAGACTACAGAGGGTAGGGCTGACCATTAAGCAGAGCAAATGTCAGGTGGGTATGGCAGAGGTCTCCTACTTAGGACATAGACTGAGGAGTGGTAAGATAAGGCCAGAACCTGCCAAAGTGGAAACCATTCAGGCATGGCCTGCACCTGTCACTAAAAAGCAGGTGACGGCATTTTTAGGGACAGGAGGGTACTACAGAAAGTTCGTCCCCAGTTATAGTACCACAGCTGCTCCCCTCTCAGTTCTGACAAGGAAGAACAGGCCAGATAAGGTAGTTTGGACCCCAGCATGTGAGCAGGCATTCCAGAAGCTTAAAGAAGCTTTGGGAGGACCCCCTGTGTTAGCCAGTCCAGATTACAGCAACAAATTTGCTGTACAGGTGGATGCTTCGAACCATGGGGTGGGGGTTGTACTTAGCCAGATTTCTTCAGAGGGGGAAGAGCACCCAGTGATTTATCTCAGTTGTAGGTTCCAACCCAGGGATGAATGCTATGCAGCTGTAGAAAAGGAATGTCTAGCCATAGTGTGGGCACTGCAGAAACTTAAGCCTTATCTGTATGGAAGGAAATTCACTGTTATGACAGATCACAACCCCCTAACATGGTTAAACAGAGACAGCCAGCAAAATTTCAAATTGCTAAGCTGGAGCCTGGGGTCGCAAGCATATATCCGTGCAGCATCGCAGTGGGAATAGCAATGCCAATGCAGATGGGCTCTCCAGACAGGGAACAGGGAAAGGTACACTCAGATAGACCTAACTCCCTCAAGCAACGTTTCTCAAAGGTCACTTGAAAAACTAGATTTTTTGTTCTCCAGGGGGGAGAATATGTGAAGACTGGGTGAAGACAGATGAAGGCCGCCAGCCTAGAAAGATAGAATTTTGGAGATAATCCTGTCATCTGTAAATATAAAAGTAAACCACAGGCTTGTTGTCTTAAATGGTAAAAATAGTGTTACATGTGGAACTGGAAAAAATGTAACAACAGTGCACTCTACTGACCAGATAAAGCATGTTGTGACCCTTTGATGTTAAAACACGGCTCTGACTGGTCTAGATGAATAAATTCTTGATATTGTTTTAAGGCCAGAGTTAATGGCCAGAATGTCCTTAATGGCTTTGCTTCCTGACCTGGTGTGAGCTTACTAAAGAATGTAGCCTGTTAGCCTGGGAACCCCAGGAAAGTGTGAAGAATGCTGTAATGTGGAGTCAGTACTGTAATATCAATCTAAACAGAGAGAATCAGAGAGCATTAAGCATTTTTGTCTTGACCATCCAACTCATCAGCACTGTCTTGCTCTATATGTAAGTTTATATTAGACTTGTGTTTTCTCTTAGAAATAGCTAGAAACTAGAAAAATTAGACCAAGTGTTATTCTGTGATGTAAGAACTGTACTACTGAATTATTTTAAGTATTTCTCTTTGATCTCTGAACTCTTGACTAGCACTGTGTAGTAAAAAGTATTGTCTTGTGTTTTGACCATTTGTTATTAAATATTTTTAAACCTTTCAACTGTGGCTGTTTTTGTAGAGATAATTTAAGCTCTTTATTGTTATGCTTTGGTAAAATTGTACAAAGCCACTTCAATAGCTTTAGCCCTGGGCTATACTACCAGTTGGATAACAATATTGCACAGTAATAATTGGAAACCCTTTTAAGGGCCTTTGAGCAGCAGATAAATATTAATGGGTGATGGCAGCTGGTACTACCGTATAGTCTGGGAAAAAGAGGGCACAGCTGGAGAACCTGTGCCAGCCTTCCCCAGGAGTGTATGTGTGGTTGTACAAACTCTTCCCAAAGTGTGTGTTTGTGTGTGTGTGTATCAACTACTTGGGCAGGGACATAAAGCAATGGTTTGGCAGAGTGGGTGCTGGAGGTTTTAGCTTGACCACTAGGCTGATATCTGGACCCTATAGCTGTGCCAGTGAGGAGTCTTATTGGGGACCTAGAGAGCAAGGGAGCGACCAGCCCCAGACTGACTGTGATCTCTGTGTGCTCTTAAGGGAAATTGCAGTTTACTGTGTGCATTTGTTATCCTTTCCTCCTATATGAGACACCCCTCACTGGTGTTAGTGGTAAGGATTGAGGCTCCTTGATTGCTAGGCCAGGGTGCAGGCGTCACACATATAAATCAGTGGACCTGAGAACTCAGGATAGGGCAACAGAAAAACATTTAAGGAAAATCTAAATTTGCCAGTGTTAGAGGAGGAGGTTGAACAACTAACAGTCCAGACAGATAAAGCTGATATAAGAACTATGAAGTATAATCAATTAACAGGAAAATCCCTAGGTTTGGATGGATATTAGGAGGTAAGAAAACAGTACAGATTTGGAAGGTACTGTTTAACAACATGCTGAACTGGAGGAGAGCTGCCTGCATCTTAGAAAAAGGGAGTGATGGCAGTCACTACCAAAACTGGGAAAGGATCCAGCAGACTCTACATCATGCAAACCAATTTTAATACTAAACCATGCCTGTTTATGCCATCATTAGCAAAAAAAATGGCAAAAGATTTGCCAAAATTGATAGATGTGGATTAATATGGTGTTTTTCGGAGGCAAACTGATATTTATTAACGTTAATAAAACAATAAAACAATGATGGTGCAGAACAAATTTTCAGGCATACATCACTGCTTTTTGTAAGTCTGTATACAGAAAAATCATCTGCTGTGACTTTTTGAGAAAGTCAATGGTAGGAGATGCTTTCTCAAACAAAATAAAATTAATAAAAATATACAAAGGTTCAGAAGCAAGAATTTAAGTGGGAGGTGTTCTTTCTCAGAGGTTTGGTTTTAGTAGAGGTATCAGCAAGGGATGTCTTCTCGCTACTTTGCTGTTTGCTTTGTATTTGGAGCCTTCAGGGTTACAGGGGGGGGTTCATAATTTCAAGAGTACAACTAGCATGGATCTCAAGAAAAAATGGTGGTGTTTGCAAACAATTTATTTTTATTTATTTAGTTTTATTTTTACATTTGTTGACCGGGCTAGTCTAACGGGATATATGTCCATTTTCAGTAGAGGCCCGGGGAGAAAAACTCCAAGCATTAACGGTGACAAAGTTTACAATATATCAAAAAACACTTAAAAATCACAGTACAGAGGCAACATTGGCCTAAAGAAAAAAAGACACTTAAAATCACAGTACAGAGGCAACATTGGTCAAAAGAAAAATTATACTAAACACAATAATAAGATTGAGAAAGATGCAAAGGAGAGAAGAGCCTTTTATTTTATCCTCATACTAAGAAGGAAAGTGTAGTGACTAGAATTAGAGGTCTAGGTTAGTGGAGTAAAGAAAGAGGGTGAGTGCAGGAAGGGGAAAGAGATATCAGTCTGGGTTTGCACATGGACAAAGCCAGTGAGTTTTAAGATGTTTTTTAAATAGAGAAGTAGAAGCAAGGGTTGATATTTCAGAAGGTAGCTGATTCCAGTTTTTACCTGCTGTGTTTGAGAAAAGTGAGTCATCAGCTTTGCTGTTAGATTTAATCGAGGAAGCTAGGAGCTTATTAGCAGAGCGTAGTGTAGCCAGATTTTTGTATGGTGTAATCATATTAGTGAGGATAGGGGTGTTGTAGGATCTTTTGGGTTATAAGTAATTGTTGAAAAAGTATATGGTTCTGTAATTCTAGCCATCCCAGTTGTTTGAGGTTGAGGCAGTGGTGAGTTTTAAAGGGGAGCAAGTGATGAATCTTGCTATGCTATTATAACAGGTGGAAAGTTTGGAGAGGTTGTTTTTAGATAGGTTAGTATATATAGCAGAGGCATAGAAAAGGGTAGAAATAAGATGGGTCTGGGCAATAGTTTTTCTGGCAGAAGGGGTAAGGAAGGGTTTAATTCTATAGAGGGTCCCAAGTTTTTTATTAACAGACTTTATAGTGGAGTTAATGTGGTCATCATAGTTGAGGCGATTATCAATTGTTACACTTAGTAGGTGGGTTGTGGTATCTGGAGTTATGTAGGTAACATTGTTAGAGGTTATTGAGAAGAATGGAAGAGGTGATTTATGAGTTGGAGTAAAAAGCAGTAATTTTGTTTTTTGGGGATTTAGGAGGAGGCAGTGTTGCATAAACCAATTTTCAACATTATGGAAAACAGTTTGGGTGAGGGACTGGAGAGAGGCTATGTTCTTAGCTGTACAGATTAAAGTAGAGTCATCTGTATATTGAATGCAGGTGGCTTGTGGAATGTTTGCGTGTAGATCGTTATTAAATAAGGAAAAAAGACGGGGACCTAGTATAGAGCCTTGGGGTACTCCAATATTTACTGGAAGTAAAGTAGACAGATTGTTATTCCAAAGTACTGCTTGCTGTCTGTTTTCCAGATAAGACCTAAACCATTGTAATGCTTGTGGATTGAGTGAATTGGCTTTCAGTTTGTCTAGAAGTAGGTTATGGTTAACCATATCAAAGGCATTTGACAGGTCAATAAATAGTGCAGAGGAAAAAGAGTTATTGTTACGATTTTTGTTTATAGAGTCGGTGAAGGATAGCAGGGCAGTCGTTGTGCTATGGAATGGCCTTAAGCCATGTTGGCAGTTTGCCAGTAGATTACTTTGTAGAAGGTGGTTAAGTAGTTGTTTGTGAATACATTTTTCCATTATCTTAGCTATTGGGGAGAGTAAGGCAATAGGCCAAAGGTTAGAAAGCTCAATAGATGATCCACCTTTATGTAGAAGGATGATGTGGGATACTTTCCATATGGTAGGGATTTTGACTTCTGCGAAAGTTCTATTAATAAGGATAGAGATGGGATAGTCTACGGCTTTTACGGCAATTTGTAGGTATTCATCTGGGAGACAGTCAGCAGAAGGGGTGCAAGGTTTCAATTTTTTAAGGAGCCTACAGATAAGAGATGTAGGTACAGGTTGTATTTGAAAGGTAGGAGATGAAGTCTTAGAGGTATTTAGAGGGGAAGCAGTAAAAGGAGATAAAGAATTGGCTTTGGTTAGAATGGCTTCTGTGAAGTAGTTATTAAAGGCATCAGGAATCTTTTTGGAGTTAGTTTGGTTGAATCCTGCAGGGGCAGGAGTAGTAGAGTGGCCTGGCCGAATAAGTTTGTTAATCCCTAACCAAAATTTTTGTGGAGTTTGTTGACTGGTTTGTTGGAGGTGAAGGTAGAATACTTTTTTGTCTCTAAGAATATCTTTCTTGGTGGCATTCCTTAACTGTTTAAAGTGGAGGTGATCTGATGGACATTTGGTGGCTCTCCATTTAGCCCAGATTTTGTTTCTGAGGAGCATCTTTTGCCTCATTTGTTTTGTGAGCCATGGGGCAGATTTGGTTCCTATTCTAGAAGAGCGATAAGGTGCATGGGAACCTAGGATTTGAAGAAATTTGCTATTAAAGCAGGTCACTGCTTCATCAAGTTCAAGATGAGTCATAGGTGACCAGTAACAAACTTGTAGTTCAATTAGGAAGCTGTCTGGATTAAAGATTTTTTTAGAATGTGAGGTTTTGAAATTATTAGTAGTTGGGATATGGACTTTCTGTCTTATAATGGTTCCTGGTGTATAGGTTTAAGGGTGGCTATTAATAAGGATCCAGTCAAGGTGGT
Organism: Protopterus annectens; assembly: GCF_019279795.1. Lineage (NCBI taxonomy): Eukaryota > Metazoa > Chordata > Ceratodontiformes > Protopteridae > Protopterus > Protopterus annectens. Next base: position 516,688,742 of record NC_056725.1, read on the forward strand.
TTCCTTACTGCTAGCTTTGTGGATTCTAGTTGAGAAACATGCAAATTAGATAGATAGATTTGGAGTTTAGCAGTCAGGGTTTCAGACTTTGCATCTAATGATGGGAGCACATTAAAGGGGGATATTTGTAGATTAGATTTATAGAGAATGGCTATGCCTCCACCTTTTTTGGTTTTACGGTCACATCTAAGGATATTATAGCCAGGAGTGGTTATTTCCTGGTCCAGAGTGGATGGTTTTAGCCAAGTCTCTGTAAGGCAGAGAATATCAAATGAGTGCACTTCTAGGAGTGCATGCAGGTGGGAAATTTTATTGTTTATACTTTGAATGTTAAGGTGAGCTATAAGGAGGGAATTAGGTGGTTTAGTTAATGTAGGGATCACAGGCAATGTTAAATTGTCTAGGTGATTGGTATAGTTAGTATTGGGGCCAGGGTTTGGATGGATATCACCATCTAGGAGGGGGTGTTGCTGGGGGTATTGTAGAAATTTAAGGATTTTGTGGAAATTGTTAAAATTCTTTTTAATAGTGATGTAAGTAACATGGGTTGCTCTGTGACATTTTGGTAGTATATAGTTAGAGGTACAGGTTATGTTACTGTGGCTAAGGTAATAGATGAAAGAAGATGGTAAAGTTTGCTGGAGGTGATGGTTTTGTTCAGGAAGAGAAAGATTTTCAAGAAGGTTAGTGAGTAAGGTATTGTAAGAGAGGCTATTGTGGTAGTTAAGAGTAGTATGTTTGTGTAAATAGTTTTGTGTGTTGGGGCCATTCTAGTAAGTAGAAATGAGGTAGGAGTTAGTTTGTATGAGTAGATGAAGCAGAAAAAAGGAGAAAGTGCTGAAAGAGATTGAGTAGGGTTCAATTATGCAAATAGTAAAGTAGTGGGGGTTGTATAGGAGTTGATTTGGGAAGTAGTCAGTGTATTAAATGGTGAGGAAAGGTGAATGAGTAGCCAAAATTATACTGTATTTGCAAATTCAGAGCAATATACTTGTATGTTACTAAATATTCTCTGACAGTTATTCCAAATGTACTCAGGTTATCAAATGAATGCAGATGAGAAAAATGCAATAACTGTGAATTATGTGACTAGACATGAATTAGTACAAAAGTATCTGTATTTATTGGGGGAGATGATAAAATGAAGTATCTTGGTATATGGGTTGATAAGGAGAGTCGGTTTGAGCTTTTAAAGAAACATGGAAGGAAAATAAATAAAAAAGAATATATCAAAAAGAGAGAGACTGGAATACTTTGAATATATGGACCTGGATAGTAAGATGCATGCTTTGAAAATGTTTTTAGTTACAGTAAAGCTATAATGCAGCACATGCATACATTCATCAACCTTAAAATATTAGGGATAGCAGGTAATAAAGAACTGAAAGAGTTTATTTGGGAAGGAAAGAGTGCAAAGGTTGGGTGAGATATGTTAATCTTACTGAGCAAGGCAGATTAGTGTTATTAGATTTGAATGGATATCATAAGGACATACATATCAGACCAATACATACATATAGCTGAAGGCTGTAGATATAAATGGAAAACAATGACACTGAATTGGGGGTGGTGTATAAGAGATAAGGATTATAAGCCAAGTATTTAAAATGCAAAGTAGAGATTGTCTACCTTACCAGGGACTCATCCAAGAATATAGGCAAAGAAAGAGTGAGAGAGAAGTACTGAGTACAGTGCCAGCTTAGGTAAAGTTTATGTGGAACTGCTGACTTAAGGTCTTACCAACAAGAAATAATCAGTAAGGCATATAAAATACTGCATGACAGTTTTAAAAATCAATCTGACCAGATAAGGAATGTTTGGGAATGGAGAACAGACAAATCACAAAGGATCAATGGCAAGATAATTGCAGAGCAATAAAACATGCAACAACATTCATATAGCTTATGATATTTGCCTGGAAGTGCTTAAACTGGTAATTTTACACACTGAGTTAACTTTGCAGGATTTTTCCATATCTGGAAGGTAGCTTCTGGAGATGTGAAGGGAGAGAGAGAGACAGAGGAAATTGGGAACATGTTTTTTAGGAATGTGCTAAACTGATCATGTTTTAAGATTGTAGGGTTTCTGACACAAACAATGAGGGATCACAAAAAAGTAAATAAGGAAATGATTCTTACACTGGTGTCCAGAAATAGAAATGCCAAGACATATTAAGGCCTTATTAAATTTTATGACAACGATATCCAAAAGAAACAATCACAAGAAAATGAAAAACAAGAAATAACAAACCAAGTAAGAGATACTGAGCATTACAAAAGAAATAAAGAATTTGGAGATAAGATCAGAGGGTAAACTGCATTTAAATAAATGGCATCTGTGGATTAGTACATACAAACCAATTTTCAAGAGGAGACGTGATTGGTGATGGTTGGCAGAAACTAGAGAATTAAAATATTAATAGATAAAATCCTGACAGATTGCTAATAGAGTATGAACACTGATTTTGGAAAACATATATGTACTATAAAAAGATGTTATTTCAAAATGTTATTTGAATTTTACCTTTTGTGTGTGTGAATTCATGTTGCAAGTGTAATAGAAACATTTAAATAAAGTTGTGTTTAAAAAGTAAATGGGCCAAAAGTGCACTTAAACTGATGTACTATCCAAATCTTAATATGCACATTACATCTATGTAGAGACATCCGCATGTTCCATAGTCGAAGAAGAGTCTTGCGGCATACCGGACTCTGAATGGGTCTCGGTAGAGGCCTGCGAATCCATTGAAGCGGGCATCAGGGACTGCAAAAGCACCTCACTGATTACTGGCAGACTAGCGACTAGCTTAACAGAAGCATCGTCGGCAGCTTTGGACCTATGCGGTCTGTCTCTGTCTTTATTCTTATGTTTTTTCAGAATATCGGTAGTCAGATGGCCTACCGAAGCCATTTCAGAATACGGAGATCAAGAGAAAAATAATTTAGTGACAAAGAGAGCCTGACGACGAAGGGTTCGGGCATTAAACAAGGCACAAAACCAACAGTGAGTTACATCGTGGTCTGGGCCTAAACAGGTGAGGTATTTGCTTTCCACAGGCAAGACAATTGTTAACTTTTTCTGACATCAGTTAGAGCAAGAAAAAAGGATCCCCAATAGAGTACTTAGCTTTAGAAGACTTCAGGATTATTCAATTCGTAAACAAAAACTCAGGTAGCGGCTGACCGGCACTTGCGAACTGCTTCTGCTTCGAGCTCCTCGGCAAGAAAGACTGATGTAATGGTGTCAGCTGACTGTTTTTATACCCCTGACAACCTGATGTCAGTCCTGGAGCAACAGCATCCGATGCAGAAATACTAAATCTCTGGTATTTGGGCCGACTGAGGGCTACCTGCCGGCAGATAACCCAAGTGTGATGACTGCAACAGTGAAACACGAAGAACATCCAAATGTTATATATTACTTAAACTGATAATATCCACTGACTTCTCACTGTCAACCTTATTAGTGACCCAGATGCCGTGATGTAAAACTAGATGAGAAGTGACTAACAAAACATCTCCTTGTTTATCTATGTATTATTGTTCCTTTATGTGTGTTCCTCTGGATCCCATGTAAAAAGCAGTTCTGCCCAGCAGGGCTAACCCAGTCTACAAAATGTAATGAATAGATAAATAAAACCATCCCATTACCTGCCTACTGAGTTATCTGCACTCCACTTGTCCAAACAGTAATTCTGAAGTATCTTCTTCATGACTTTTCAAGGATGGAAGTGAAGGAAAAACATCTTATAATTAACTGTTTCCTTAACTATGGTTAGAGATGTGCAGCTCCTCGTGACCACTACTGTATTCACAAGATCTGCTCAACTATGCCACTGATTTTCTGTCCACCTAGTCCTTTCAACACTCTGTGGCAGTGGAAGAGAATAAGAGATCCCTGGGCCCTATACCCTGAAAGACCACCTCAGCTCCAACATGTTCATTTTCTAACATTTTCCTGGTCCTACTCCTTTTCTATTTTGTGCAACTGTACCCTCCAAATTTAGTGCCATTTCCTTTTGTTCCTGTGTAAAAAGTGTCACAAACCCAAAGTCTTCCTGCCTGGTCCCCTACATCTCCATACCCCCACACTTAACTGTATACTACTCTTACCTGCCTGCCTGCTATTCCCCTAGCCACATAGTGAAGGTTTCAACTTCCAGCCTTCACTTCTCTGGCAATCTACTCTTAAGAGCAACATTAGTAAATCTGACAGCTTTGCTATAGGGGACCCACTACTGATGATCAAGTGAGATACCTCTGTTTTTTTTTGTTTGTTTTTTTAATCATATGTTGTTTCTACTGGATACTTACATTTAGATCATCTGTTAGTGCACAGGCTTCAATGACATCATTGTAAAGTTTGCTGTTAAATCGTTTGCCAAACAGAATGTTTTCCTGAACTGTAGCATACTGTATCCAGGGTTCTTGCACAGCCAAGCCAAATCCATCATGGAGAGATGAAACATAGATTGTGCCACCACACCTACATCAAGAAAAAAAATACAAGCATACACAATAAAGTTTTATTTCACAAATGTGCCCCATGTTATCAGGAACACAAGAAAAAAAACAGTTGTGTGCACTTACCATAAATGAAGATGTTCGAGTGTATTCACTGTTGCAGTCATCACCTGTGGGTTATCCCTGCTGTGGTAGCCCTCGGCTGGGCCGAATACCAGAGTCAATGTTTTTCTGCGTTGACATCATTACATCAGTTTTTCTTGCCTTAACCGTCAGAAGCACAAGGAAATAAGGAAAAGTGGTCCTGGTGGCCAAAAGCCACCGTGGGAAGCTTATGTACCCCTAGGGGAAGATGCTATATGGGGGAAGGAGGGAGGGAAACCAGGACTGCAATAGTGAATACACTCGAACATCTACATTTATGGTAAGTGTACACAACTGTACTATGTTCTTCATGTTTCACTGTTGCAGTCATCACCAGTGGGAGGATTCCCAAAGCTGAGGAGAGGGGTGGAAGGAAAGGTTAGAGTGCTAGGTACGGGTTAGCAGGCCCTGCAGAACTGCAGAAGCAAACCCTGCCCTAGCCTTAGAAAAAAGAGGTAGGTGGTAATGCTTTGTAAAGGTATGGACAAAGGTCCAGGTGGCAGCTTCCAAGATGTCCCTGGTGGGGACTCCACTGAGGAAGGCTGTGGAAGTGGAGGCTGCCCTACTGGAATGGGTACGGATAGACTTGGGGGAGGGTTCCGATGTAGTCTGTGGCAAAAATGGATACAGTGTGATATCCATTTGGAAAAGGTTTGTTTGGAAATGGGCTTCCCCTCTGCCCCAGGGGCAAAGCTGACAAGTAGCTGGTATGTTTTCTGAAAGGTTTAGTACAGTTCAGATAGTGTCTGAGTTGTCTGTGCACGTCTAACGAGTGTATATTTTTTTCTCCCTTGTTTTGAGGATTGGGAAAGAATGTGGGTAGGTGTATGGCCTGGTTGAGGGTCACATCAGATACCACCTTGGGCATAAAGGAGGGTTTAGTCCTCAGTGAGACCCTGTCTGCATGGAAAATGATGAAGAGCTCAACAGCCATGACAGCCTGAAGCTCTGATACCCTTCTGGCTGAGGTGATAGCTAGTAAAAAGGCAGTCTTCCAAGAGGGATATTTCAATTCTGTAAAAGCAGCAGGTTCGAAAGGAGGTAATGTTGGTTTTTCTAGAACATAATTCAGGTCCCAGAGTGGCGTGGGAGGTGATGTCTAGGACCTGTTTGCTTAACAGGGACTCCTTGTTAGCTTTTTAAAGTATAATCCATGCTGAAAGATTGAGAGTCTGTAAGTCTGGGTGCAGTATCTTCCCCCTCTCCTGGGTCAAGAGATCTGAGATCAGGGAAGCTGCTTGGGGGCTGTAAAGGTCATTCTGAGCAGTAAGGGGTACCAATGCTGTCTGGGCCAATCTGGAGCAATGAGGATGGCCTTTGGTCTCTACTCCCTTATTTTGATCAGTACTTTGGGAATAAGGGGCAGAGGAGGCAATGTGTACACAAGGAGGGAGTTCCAGGGGAAGGTCAAGGCATCCACCTTCCACGCTAGGAGGTGATACTCCTTGGTACAGAACTTTTGCAGCTGATGGTTGAGGAGTGAGGCAAATAGATCCACTTCCAGAGTTCCTACTCCTGAATGATTTGCAGAAAGATTTTCCTGTGGAGCTGCCATTCGTGGGAGTCCTGTAAGTTTCTGCTTAGGTGGTCTGCCAGGGTGTTGTTGACCCCTGGTAGGTATTGGGCAATTAGGTGTAGACCCATGGAAGTGGCTGTAAGCCAGAGGCTCATGGCTAACCTGCACATGGGGTAAGATTCAGTCCCCTCCTTTTGTTGATATACCACATTACTGTGGTGTTATCTGTTTTTATAAGAACACCTGGCCTAAGATGGGGTTTGAAAGATGTCAGAGCCTTTTGCACTGCCATCATTTCTTTCTGATTGATGTGCAAGATCCCAAAGACCTTGGGTGCACCTGCCTGCTAGGTGAGTGCCCCAAGCAATGTCTGAGGTGTCGGTGGTGATCGTCTGGCCGGTAGGGCGGAGGATGAAGGGAAGACCCTTGTTCCTGGTACAGGCCTCTGCCCACCAGAGAAACTCAGCCCTTATATATGAGATCAGAGGAAGAGAGGTCTCTAGGGACTGAGTGCTGGCACCAAAGATTCTTTAGATACCACTGAAGTTTTCTCATGTGAAGCCTGGCCAGAGGAATGAGAAGGCTGCAAGATGCCATGTATCCCAGGGCTTGCAGGAACTTTCTTGCAGTCAGGTGACTTCTGGAAGCCAGCTGGGTAAACTAGAGAAGCAGGAAGCTCTGCTTTTTTGGGGATAGAAAGGCAATTTGGGATGCTGTGTCTAGCACAGCTCCCAAGAAAATGATCTTCCTGGTGGGGTTTTGCTTTGATTTCTTCTCGTTGATGGTGAACCCTAGGGAAGTTAGGAGTGATTTGACAAAGAGAAGGTCTTGGAGCAGCTTTTCTTTGCACTCTGCCTGAATGAGGCAGTCGTCCAGATAAGGGTAAATCTGTATATTTCCTTGTCTGCAGAATGCTATGGCCAGGGCCAAGCATTTGGTGAATACTCTGGGTGCAGTAGATAAGCCAAAGGGCAGCGCAGAAAACTGAAAGCGTTGTGAGCCTGCTCTGAAGCACAGGAATTTCCTGCAGGATTCCCTTATGGGAATGTGAAGGTAGGCATCTTTTACATCTAGGGACACTAGCTAGGCATTTTTTGTTAGCATAGGCAGCAACTGCTGCAAAGTTAGCATTCTGAATCTGGGGACCACCAGGGAGGTGTTCAGAATGGAGAGATCCAGGATAGGGCACCAAGTGCCCTCTTTTCTGGGAACAAGGAATAGTCTGGAATAAAATACTTTGCCTGTTTGATCTGTGGGGACAGGTTCTACTGCCCCCTGGGATATGAGAGTTTGTACCTGTTTCAATGCCTCTGCCCATTGATTTGGAGGTAAGTCTGGGTACCCTCTTGGAACTGGGAGTGCACTGAAAGAGAATTTGTATCCCAGAAAAATAACCTTTAAGACCCATTGGCCCTTTGTTACAGAAAGCCAATTGTCTTTGAAGAGGGAGATCCTCCCTCCTAGTTTTTGATGAGTGAAGAGAGGGCAGTGGGGGGAGGGGGAATCATTGTGAGTGTTTGCCATAGACGGTTGGCTTAGAACTCCCTGCCTTAGAGATGGAAGTGGTCCATTGTTTGCTTCTCTGCTGGCCCTGGGATAGGGGCCTGGATGGTCTGTCCCTGCAGGGCTTACCTTGGCCCTGTCTGCTAGGTGCAGGGAAGGCCCAGTGCTTAGAGGGAAAGTTCCTGCTGAACCTGGGAGGTTGAACCTGAAAGAAATCTTTTACTGTTTGCATAGATTTTACTTTGTCTTCCATCTTTTTAAGCACCTCTTCTGCTTTTTCCCCAAACAAGTGCTTCTTATCTAGGGGTACAGCAATAAGTTTAGACTTGACATGATCAGAGAGAGGTTGTTCCTTCAGCCATGCATGTCTCCTAATAACAGATCCTGTCACTGATGCCCTGCTAGAGGCTTCTAGGGAGTCACATCCACATTGTAATGAGTGTTTGGCCACTTGACAAGCAGAGTGCAGTAAATCTGCTAACTCTTTTGAACTGGCACAGTCAAGAAAGGTAGCAATTTTCTGTTTTAATATTTCCAAAGTGTGTTGTTGATATTTTAGCATATGGAACTGACAACTGAGTGCTCTGATAGCTAAGGTTGCAGAGGTGTATACTTTTTTACCCCATCCGTCCAGAGCTCTGGAGTCCTTGTCAGAAGGAAGAGGATTCTTGGCAGGACTAGTCTTAGCTCCTTTTAGTTACTGTGTAATGACATCTGGGTCTGCAGCAGGATTTCTGTACAGGCATTTGTGAGAATTCAGTACTATGTAGTACGTGTCAGGTTTACTGGGAGCAGGAAAGAGGGCTAAGCTGGATTCATGGAAAACATCATCCACCACTTCTAAAATAGGGTATATGGCCAGGGGTCTGTGCTGAGGGAGGTCCAGAAACTCTCTAAGCCTTTTCTTGGACTGTGGGAAGTCCTGATATTCCCACTGGCAATGTTCCCTGAGGGAGTGAAGGGTTTCCACAAAGGAAAGGTCCTCTGGAGGGGAGGCAGAAGGGATGGATTCCTTCTCATCTGAATCCTCATAAGCAGTTAAGGGATGCTGTTCCTCTTCAAAAACTGAATAGTCAGATTCCTCAGAATCCTGTTCTGTCAAAATTTCTGGAGAAGGGTGCCTTTTCCTTTTAGAAGTCATGGCCTGACTACCCCAGATAAGGGATGTGAGATACTCTGCCATTTTCAGCATTTGTGCTTGGGGTGGTGGAGCAGTAGCAAGATGGTGGCTAGAAGTAGATTTCCTAGGAGTGGCCCGACTTCTAGGCCTAAGAGTATCCGTCAGTCTGAGAGAAACAGTAGTCGTAAGAGAAGTTGGTTTCTGTCTAGATTCGGTAGTGCGAAAGGCCTCTTCGGAAGCCGGTGCCTGCATCACGGCTCCGGACCCAACCGAGGCAGAGACAGCCAAAGGCTCGGAAGACGAAGAAGATTTCTACAGCATACTGGACTCCGAAAGGGTCTCGGTAGAGGCCTGCATAGATACTGAATCAGGCATCAGGGGCTGCGAAAGCACTTCACTGAATTCCAGAGAACTGATGACCTGCTTAGCGGTAGCGTCGTCAGAAGGCTTAGCCTTGTGTGGTCTGTCTCTATCTTTATCTCTACATTTTTTCAGAATGTCCACAGATGACAAACGCCATATCAGAATGCGGCGAATGGTTCTCACATTAAAGAGGGCACAGAACCGGCAATGTGGGACATCGTGGTGTGGGCCTATACAAGTGACGCAGTAAGAATGGAAGACTCGGTGTGGGATCTGCTTTCCACAAGCGAGACAATTGTTGCCTTTTTTGGACATTGGTTAGTGCAAGAAAAAAGGATCCCCAACGGGGTACTTACCTTTAGAAGTTTTCAGCTGAAAATTCAACTTCTGGTAGAGACCGACTGGCACTCAAGCGAACTGCTTCTGCTACGGGCTCCACGGCAAGAAAGACTGGTGTAATGACGTCGGCTGCCTTGCTTTATAGAACTGACGACCTGACATCAGACTACAGGCGACTGCAGATGCAAAAAATAAATTGGCTCTGGTATTCGGGCCGGCCAAGGGCTACCACAGCAGGGATAACCCACAGGTGATGACTGCAATAGTGAAACACGAAGAACATCTATACATATATATATATATATATATATATATATATATATATATATATATATATATACAACCTGCTCCTTAAACTTACTCACTACACCTTTGCTGCAACTGTTGTCTTGGTAGAGTTTTCACCTGTAGTACTCCATTTCTTCAGAGGTCCTTCAGTGTGTGTTGCATCATCCACCCATTATCATTCTGGTACCATTTTTTATAGTGGTATGTTTGCTATCGAGCATGTTGTCACTTCAGATGCATACTGCACACATCAAAAATCCACACCGTATTATATACTAATTAGCTACAGCTCTCAATTTTACAGAAATAGTGCTTGCAAGCTGGCAGCAATTTTCATTACCAGATTTTTTTTTACTCAGTAGCTCATATTTGTAGAATATGATCCCTCACCACATATTTTAAATGTCCAGAAAAAAAATTAAAACATCTAATTCAATTACTTCTCGAGGATAAGATACAGTTACTGAAATCAATACTTATAAATCACACACATCAAATGATCAGTGGAAGGCAGTCTCCTTGCAAGTGACAGACTGTTGAAATTTTCTCTCCAGAAATCCACAAATAAGTTGTTGTTTTCTCTTCAGCTCCCATGTTTTGAAGAATCCCAAGTAATACCAAAAAATAAATAAGACAACAGAAACAGAGAAGGAGTGCAAAAGGCAAAAGTTCAGAAGGCCAGATCCTGTTACACCAAAGGTCCAACAGATGCCTAACTCCTGGCATCATAGTCTAAATGGTTGTGTTCTGTGAAGGTGCAAACTAATAACCAAGAGGCTATAGCAGAGATGCCCACATGTAGTTACCAAACGGCATGGAAAGTTTGCTTAAAATCTGCCACTCCCTTTTTCACTGGAGTAGAAGAAAACAAAAACAGCTGATCATCCTTCCAGAGCTCATGCGCTCTCTTCAATAATCTTAAGTTTAAGAGAATGTTCAGAGTGTGAAGGGCTATTTTCCCCTAGATTCTTGCTCAAGAAAGGGAATAAGGAGGTAAGTGGACTGGGTAAGAGAACATTCTAACAACACATTCAGGAGATAATGTGGGCTGATCCTAAGAGACAAAGATCTTTCTGAGATACCAAACACGGTTTTATACAAATAACAGCCTGAGGATTCAATATTCTGGTAGCAGACGTGATACCCTTAGCAAGACAAGTGCTTTCCAAGAGAAACTCAAGAGCTGCCAAATCTATAGGCTTGAATGTTGAATGGATACATTTATCAATCATGAAATTCAAACACCACAGAGGAGATGAGTTCTTCAACGGAGGCTGGAGATGCAGAACCCATTTAAGAGGCTGCTTAACCAACTGGAGTGTCAAACGTCTTACCATCCAGAAGGTCAATATGAGCAGATATGCCGTAGGTATGTCTTAGATATGCACCTCCATCATACAATACTAGAAACCCAAATCATAAACATGTCTCAGGTAGAACAAACTTCCAGTCTAATTGACTGTGGTGGTGTGGGACAGTGTTCTACCAGATGAAGAAACTCTTGTTTAGTAGAATAAGCCTAGTGAGCAGAACCTTCAAAATGTCTACCTTAAGGTCATGAGGTACCAAAGGATCTAAAGCAGAAGTCATACCCTGAAGGAGGGTTAGCTGTTAATTAGCATATACCTGCAAAGTTTCCTGTACAGCAGGGACCAGAACAGCCTGAAGCCACATCCTTCTGAGCAGCCAGGGGAAACAAAAATGAACTTTGTTCTTTCTTTTTTAAATTTTGCATTAAGGTAGTGAATAAAAAGGAATCATGGGGGGACATAAACAAACTTCTCCTACCATGAAAGGAAGAACTGCAAACTCTTTTTTTGCTTTGCTGAATCAAGTGAAACAGGAGGAGGACTACATTCTCCCAAGCAGTGGACAGGCCACTCTCTAAGGTGCCCACTATCAGAAGACTCTGACTAGAAAGGACTCCCAAAACAACAGCTCCATGAAAGGAATCAATGGAGGAGCATCTAAAGATGACTGTAATAATGCTCATCTGTCTGGAAAAGAAAATGGCTGTAAGGGTGATGTATTTGACTATGGCCTACTAACAGGCTTGCACTACCTTACTGCACAGAGATAGCATCAAATGCCGCCAGTTAGTTTAGACACCATATGGCAAACAGGTTCTTGGACTGAAATTGAAGGGGGTCTAACCTCAGCTTCCCTTCCAGAGCCCTCAGCTCATGAATCCTTGTCTGTAGCTGCAAACAATTTATATGGCCCTTCCTTTTTCTGGAAGGTCTACTTTTGTCAAGACATGAATGAGCCAAGGTAATTTTCCCTTTCCACAAGAAAAATATCCATTAAAAGAGTCTGTGAAGGGTTCAGATGCCGAAAAAGCAGGGCCACAACAGGATTCTGAAGAAAGTTCCATTTCTGAAGGAAGGCAACCACAAGGCAATCTTACACAAACACACACTAAAGCCTGTGCTCTAGCCATAGTACCTGTACAGACAAAATTACACAAGACCACATGAAAGCTCACTTTTGAAATTAAGTGATTTGCCCAATGCCAATGGTGATATAAACACCCACCCAAGAGATCTTGATCACTTCTTCAGTACAAACAGAACATATTGGAGGAATGAGTAGGCATGAAAGAGAATACCACTTCTTTGGAATCATCTTACTCTCCACAAAATGCGAAGTACTTCTCTTACTCTATTCAAACATAATCTGCATGAATGAACGGGCAACCGCAAATCCACACACTAGTTTAGCACCCTTGCCCCTTACGGAAGGAGTAACATGTAAATGTTCTGCTTGGCTCTGGGTTATTTGTACTTTAATTATAAGGACTAAAAACTCCATGGGAATGCAAAGCTGGGATTCTAAAGATCCTCACAGATCAATAGCCTAATAAGTACTTATAAACCTGTGACCACCTCTGCATTGATCCAATAGTCAAAAAGGGTGGAAATCTTTTCTAGTGTTTGGCCCACTTTTGGCTGTCAGTGAAAGAAAGCTGCTTTAGACACTGAAGCCTGTTTTGTTAATGATTTCTGATGTTTTTCACTATGATTTTTCTAATTTACTCTTAGTAATGTAACATCCTGGGAGTCTGCTGCTCCAAAGGGTGTGCAGGTTGTAGCTAACAAAGAACAGTGGGCCAGTCTACCAACCTAGCTAATAATTAAGGGAATAAATAATTGAAAAGCAAAACGTGACTCTGAAGAGTGAAGGAAAAAAAAAAAAGATGCCAAATCTATTCAACAGTATAATAGAGGAAAACACCCCCTTTCCCACTATGCGCAAAACCTTAGACTCCTTTATCAAGCAAGAAAGGTGAATGCGAGTTGCGGTTATATGGACCTGTGCTGGAACACAGAGGTTATAAAGAAGCTGGCTTTAGGACGCTTAGGAAGGACCTAATCCCACTCAGCCGGAGGCATGCAGTAGGCAGCAACTTCCTTAGAACAAGAGTAAGTACAGGCCAGAGACCGTTAGGCTGAAAAATAGTATTCCTGAACATAGCAGCTATGCAAAAAAATAATCCAGCTCTACTCTGACTCCTTTCACAGTTATCCTTTTAGGCATTTCTTGGTGGGGGGGGGGTGGAGTGGGACAAAGGACTTCTTGACCCTCAGCATTTCTCCTAAAAAGTGCCATCTGAGTAGAAATTATAGCAAAAATATATCCCAATGTCATACTCTGACTCTAAAACAAGGGCCTTGAGGTTCTGCCAATTTTCAGTGACACTGGGAGAGATCCTCTCCTAACTATAGGCTTGAGAGGAGCACCCACAGTCAGTCAACACATGAGGTTTCAAATATGCAACAGGGTGAGTGCTGGAGGTCAGACAGCACCAAGGCAACAGTGTGCAGGGACAAACTTGCCAAAGCCTTAGTATGGAAACTGCAATGGCTTGCATACAGTCTGGCACTGACATAAATGTATGCCCTTCCACACCATAACAGCAGGTCTGACATCATGTCAAGATGACTGCTTGACATGAACAGCACAAATTGTGAGCAATGCTGTAGAAGGACCCATTTGACATTCCTCACTTTATGTCACTAGAACCATCAAGAACATTCTGGGGGACTGAAGGGAATGCTCCCACAATGGAGGCCAGTCACAAAGGAGCTCCAGCTGTTCAACAAGAGAATGTGAAAGGCACCTTGAAAGGCAATCTCTCCCAAAGTGGCTGCAACACTCATGGGCCCTTCATCATCCACCAAAGCAGAATATGTGAATAACTTGACTTCTCATTAGTTGAGGGAAATATGGTGGCATGCAGGACTAGTTAGGCTGCTTCAAAAATGGATTTACCTCCAGAAAAGTGTGAAGAGTATTTCCCTCTTCATAAACTACACTTTTTCAAGGTCTTCCTACACTGACTTGGGATTACGTGAGAGACCTTCTTGCATATCCCTGCACTGGGTGCCATTAAAAGCTGCTAATTATTTGGGAAACATAAATTAGGCCTACAGTGCCCCCTTGTCTTCAGGTGGTCAGATCAAAAAGTACAGTTATTTAAGTAAACTTACCATAACAGTAAATGTTTGAATGATCATTGCTTCAGTGGCCTAAGCTATGTGGGATATATACCCATGGGGATATAACTGGCCAGCTTCCAGAGAATACGGGTACCTCCCACGTGCTTACACCATTGGTAACTTGAGCAGACCTGAAGAAAATCAAATGTTTGAGAGCCAAACCCTACATAGCTTTCCTGCCAACTGAAAGAGGCCGATACAAGGTAAGTAAAAATCAAAGTCCTCATTTTTGTATAATTTTTGCTGCCAAGGTAAGGTGGATGGAGGGAGTAGCTAATGCAGACAGAATAAACTGAACATCTGTTATGGCACATTTACTTAAGAAACTGTACTATGGTCATTATTTGAAAACTGCTACAGCAGACTTTTCTATACGGGTAGACTACCACAGGTTACACTGACTGGCCGGAAGGATAAGAGTCCAGGAGCCCCTGGAGAATGGTCTTAGCATAGCCTGGTCTACACTTGTTAAATGAATCTAATTTGCAGTACTTTGTAAATATACATACAGAGGACCAAGTAGCCATTTCTAGAATCCACCCTTTTCTAAACAGCCACTGAGGAAGCCAAGGCCCTGGGACAGTGTACCATGAATTGTCTGGAACTGATTTGTTGTGGTGTGTACAACAAAAGGACAGATTATGTCACAACCATTTGGAGACAGCCTGCTTTGATACAGGTTGTCCTTTTTTCCTAAACCTTCATAAGAAATGAATAACTGATCAGAGTTTTTAACCTGACTTCTGTCAAGACAACATCAAAGTTGTCTGTGAACATCCATAGTACAAACAATCCTTTCTGTCTCATTTTTAGGTTCCAGAAAGAAGACATGGAGATAAAAGTTTGGCTCAAGATAAACGTGGATATCACCTTAGGCACAAAAGAAGTTTTGGTTCTCAAAGAAACCCTATCTTTGTGGAAAACGAGAGAAGGTTGACCCACCATCAGCGCTTACATCTCAGGCACTCTTTTAGCAGATGTCAGAGCAATCAGTAAAACGTGTTTTCCACGTTATTAACCTCCGGTCAGCCTGATGAGCTGGTTCAAATGGAGCAACAGTTAGCTTTTCCAAAACAATGATGATATCTCAAGAAAAAGCCACCTGTTTTTCTAGGAGGCTGGGTATGCAACACCCCTTTCAAAAATATTTTAAAATGGGAATGTATTGAAAGTGGAGATCTACTGACCAACAAGTGAACCTTGACAGAAAAGTAAGAAAGGCCAGAGGATAATAATTCACACAAATATTGTAAAACCAGAGAAATACTGGCCTTAAAAGGGTCCCTGGTTCTTATCATGGAACCAACTAGAAAATAATTTCCATTAAGTAATACATGATTTCCTAACAGCAAGCTTCTTTGCTTCTATTAGTATCTGTAGCACATTCTAAAAATAAGTGCCTAAAAGGCATTACAACTCTGTCATCCAGATAAATGTTGTTTCAAGCTGAGGTGCATCAAACAACCTCTGTCTTATGTGAGTAGATCCAGTCTGGAAGGAAGATTATGATAACTTCCCTTGGACATTTCCAAAAGAAGAGAAAACCACTGGTGCCAGGACCAGAAGGGAGTCACTACAATGAACTTTGAAGAGTCCTTCTGAATTTTCAGAATGACCTTGGATATCAGCAGAAAGGGTGAAAAACCATGCAGGATCAATCCGACCAAGGAAATGAAAATGCATCTGTTTTTCAGACACACTTGCAATAAGTCCCAGAACAGAATTTTGCCAGCTGTTTGTGTATGGAGAGAAATACATCTAACTGAGATGCTCCCCACAGCTGGATCAATTTCTGAAAGACCCACTGATTCATTTTCCATTCATGAGGGTCTGTCCTGGTCCTACTCAGTCTGTCACAAAATTTGGCCTACTGAGTACAACCGTCCTGAAGTGCAATGTCCCAGGCTATCATGGCTAGTCTATACAGAGGTTAAGATGTAGGTCCTCCCATTTGTTTATGAATCCCACCACTGTGGTGTTGTCTGTAATCAAAAGTAATTGTCTAATAGACCACAGATGAGACAGTTGAGAGCATTTATTCCTGCTAACATCTCTTCTACGTTTATATGTTTTGGTCTGTCCTTTTTGTTACAAAGACCCCACACTTTTATCACCAGAGACACTGCTCAAGCAAAGTCTGAAGTATCTACAGTTACAGACTGTGCTGGAGCTGGAAGGGACAATGGCAGACCGGGATTCAGAAAAAAGTAGTCTCCCACCAAATCAGTTCCCTTTTTAGTAATCCCAAAAGAGGAATCTAAAATGTAAGGAGATACCAAAGTTGGGACCATACACATTTTAGGTACTATTTAATCTTTTTCATGTGGAGTCTATCCAGAGGAATCATAAGAATCATGAATGCCATGAATTCTAGTATCCTGAGAAATTCCCTTGATGAAGATTTGGACTAAGTGGAAAAAATAAGGAATAAATCTAAATATAGATCTACTTTTTTCCAGTGGGAGAAAAGCTCTTTCAACCAAGGTATCTGGGGGACACCCCATGAAAACAATCCTATGAAATGGATTTTAAGAAGGCTTTTGGAAGTTCTCTTGAGATCTCAGTCTGTGAAAGAGATCTCTCACTCAAGTGAGAGAATCCTGACACTTTGAAAAAGACTATGCAAAGATAAGACTTTTCGATGTTTTCTTGAAACCCCAGTCTGTGAAGGAGATCTCTCACTCAAGAGAGAGGATCCTGACACTTTGAAAAAGACCCCGAAAAGATAAGAAAGTCATCTAAATAAGGAAAAATGTGAATACTTTATAGTCTGCAACAGGCTATCACTGGGGCTAGACATTTTGTGAATACTCTTGTAGCAATCGATAGAAATCTTAAAAAAATTTGAAATCTGAAGCTCTAGGAATTTGATGATATGCAACCTTTAAATCTGAGTTACTAAGAAACTTAAAAGGGAAATTACAGGTAACAGATTGTGAAGGGGTAGCATTCTGAACTTTGTGACTTTTACATACTGGTTTAGAAAAGAAAGATCCAAGACTGGTCTACATGATGTTTCTTTATTTGGCACCAGAAACTTTCGTGAATACAGAAACTTTTCCCAATCAGAGAAAGAGGGGCAGCTTCTATCACCTCGAGTCAACAGATGCTAACAGGAGGGAAAAAAGAAGTCTGATCTGGTTTGCAAGATAAGGAGGAATCCCCTGAAATGGAGGGAGGGATTCCTACTACTATCTGTAACACCAATATCTCACTCTCAGAACCCATTTGTCTGGGATTACCTGTTGCAAAAAGGAGACATGGGCAGACAGGCATGGGGGAAGATTTAAAGACTTGTCAGGGTGGGAAGGAGGGGGTCTTTCTGAAGACAGCCATTAAGATTTGTTGGAATGCCTTTGTTTCTGGGGGGGGGGGCTCCTCCTTTCTTTTTGGAGCCTCATCCCGCTGCTTTTTTTTTTTTTTTTTAATTGTGCTTGCCAGAAGTTTGCTGTGTCTGTTTATTTTGCTTTTTATAAAAGGGTGCTTCTGCAGGTGTAAAACCTTTAACTAACTTGAGGAAAGGCTGAAATATCTGGGTAACCCCCTAAACCAGTCTCCCTTTCTCATCACACTTTTTATGACCTCAGCAGCAGATGGTCTAAAAACAATCTAAAGAAGAATTCAACATTTTGTCTTAAATATCCTCAAGAAGATTTCTGTGTAGGCAACCTAGCAAACTTTCTCATAACAGTTCCAGTAGAAGCTGCTCTGAAAAAGGCATCAGCTGAATCATAAGCACACTTCAAAGTGTGTTTAATCACTTGATAAACAGAAGCAATAAGAGTATTCATAGAAGATTATTCCTCAGAAAAGGGAAAGGCGGCTATAATGTCCCTCATATTCTCAAGTAATGCAAGCATATATGTTAATATATTACTGTGACAATTAAGAATTCTAAAAATAAGTGTGGCAGAAGTATATACATCTTTCCACAAATCTACCAATGACTTTTTGATCCTTATCTGGAGGGGGATTAGTATTTACGAGAGGGTTAGCAACAGCAGAATTTACTAAACCCATCACTGCAGGGTCAGATCTGAGATAAGAAAATAATTTGTAAAACTCAGAAACTTTAAACAATTTGTTTTCGTAGAGGCAGGAAGTGGGCTGTCATGCAAATTACAAACTGTAACAGCATCCTCCACTGCTAGAAGGACAGGAGTTATGGTAGTGGGTTCAGGAAATTCCAAATGTAATAAATCATAATATTTTTATAAAAAGACTATGGAATATCATTACATCCCCACTGAATAACTGGTTCATCCTGGAAATGGTTTCAGAAAAAGAAAATTCTTCAAAGGGACCATGAGAAGAAACACTTTCCTCAGAGTCAGAGTTAGTCACCTGGACAGAGAAAACAGAAACTGTACCCTCAAAATCATTTTCTTGATCAACATGCTGTAAATCTTCAGAAAATAAAGAAATAATTTCTCTCTTGCTAGTAACACCAGAATTAGTAGGGTCACTAGTCTCATAAGCCCTGAGCTAAGCCCAATAAATCATTCATGCCTAAGGTAACTGAAACGGGGAAGATAAATGTTTAATTTTCTTCTTTTTCACAGGAATTTCCACAGAAGCAGGCAACTGCTGTCAGGCATGTCACTCCTAGGAACAGGCATCCCAGTCCAAAGTGGCATCTCCTGCTCCTTCCTCCAAGACTAACAAGAGTGGTTCTCTCTTGCCCATCAAAGACATTTCAACAGCTGCAGAGAATGTGTCTAACCCCTGGTCAATAGAAGCTGAAGGGACAACACCAGAACTAACCCAAGGTAGAAGATGAACGGTCTGAGGAACCAGAAATGGCCACAACAGATTTACCCTTCTGCAGCTGAGGCAAATTTGTAGCTTGCTGAAGAGCAATGCCTGTCAAGAAGCTTTCTTCTTTTTATGGCTTGAAGAAGGAAGAACTAAGAAACTGGTAAGTTGCTCCATGGTGAAGCCAAAGATGAAGCCTGAAGCTTGGGTAAGAATGGCAGCAATGGTCGGTAAAACAGGTAAGTAATGAAAAAGAAGCATTTTCCACCAAAAGCACTGTGAAATATACCATAAACACTCTTCCTAAAAATAAATTAACAAAAGTTTTAATTAGAGAACCAAAGAAAAAATATATATTTTTAACATATTTTTCCGCAAAAGTAAAAAGTCACACTTCACTCTAAAAAGTTTAAGTGACAGTCCAATAAAACACTTTTTTCTACCTTAAAATACTTACTTTTACAGAAAAATGTTAAGTTTCAATTGCAAATTAGTAATGTGAAAGGATTTTCCACCAGAGAGAACTTGAAACACTTGCCAACCATCAATCCTCAAAAGCCCACAAGAGAAGTGCTCTTTGGTGGCAGGTAAGTTCTGAATGGCTTGGTACCCAAAACATTGATTTTCTTCACCTCTGCTTGAGATGCTAATGATCTGGGTGCATGGAAGGTGCCTTTAAGTTCTGGAAGCTGGCCAATTGTTGCATCATTAGCAGGATATAATTAATATTTAAGGGTACTGCAGCCATGATCAAAGGATGAACATCTCTGGTACTTGTTGCAGTGCTTTACATTACATTCTTCACCAAGATTGTACAAGCAATGCACTGCTGGTTTTGACTCATGATCTGGCAGTCACTGGACTATACTTATGGACTGTATTTCTTAAGCATCAAATGCAGAAATTAGACAAACCATAACTAATGAACACATACATTTAGTAAACTCTTACCTGAACTTCATCAGGAATAGGTAAACTCTACTCAGTGGCAGACTCTTAAACAACACAAATGTCTAAGAATGAGGCCTGCCTTACTCTCTGGACCTCCACATTTGTGTATTTACTAAAATCTGAAAATGACAACACTCCCTCTATACCTCGTTACAGCACTAATCTACCATTCAGATCCTCAGAGAAGTGCAGGGGTATGTCGTTGTTAAGCATACCAACAAGAAGAGACGTGGAACATTTAAGTGTGGTCATTGTTCACAATGTGAATATTTGGTTAATAAGGAAACTATTACCTTGGAGAGTAGGAATACAGTGTTAAAGAGTAAAGACTATAGTAATTGTGATACTAGTGTGCTAGTATACCTAGCTATATGTCAGTCATGTCAAGCTTTCTATACAGGGAAAACAGAACGAAAGCTCACGAGAAGAATTTATGAGCACATGTGCGACATACAGACTAGGAAAGATAACAATTCCCTATATGAACACACATTGGAATGTCTCGAGGCTCATTTTTCATTTTTTGTTATAGAAAAAATAAACATGGATAGACGTGGTGGCATGTGGGAAGAGACAACTGAGTATAGAGAATTGTGGTGGCAAGTAACCCTACAGGCCAATAAAAGGCTAGGATTAAATGAGTATATTTCACTTGCCCCCTCACTTAAATTAAGAGCGGCTAAACTGTAAATTTATACAGTTATATATCTTCCCTATATGCCCCTCTCTAGGTGGAAAAATTAAATTGTTTCAAGGAGAAATAATGTCTTATTTATTGGGGGGTTTATAAAAAGTTTTTACTCAATTCTTTTATAAAATCCTGTTTTTTATATCCAACTTGATTTAGTAATAAAAACCAAAGAGAGTGATGAAAGCGAACAATAATAACCAGGAACAAAACAAAGTTCGCTCAGGAGAACCAAATAAGGGTACAGACCAAGTACCAAGAGATGATGGAATACAAGGCAGTTTATTGTACAAACACCCAAACGCTTGTGTGTATAATACGTTTTCGAAAATCTTCATCAAAGGCAAAACAGCAATACAGCATAATCATCCACTTAAATACATCTATCAAACCAAGTATGGACCAATGATTCCATTGAAACAATTACATATTTAAATTAATGTTTAAAGTAAAAAATGCTTAAAAACGAAAACACTGGTCATTCTCTCAGTATAAATAGAACACATTTCGAAACCATATTAATAAAATGCAATAAAAATAGATAAATGATTTGATCTATATTATATATGAACATTAATAAAACAATAATAATTTAATTCATCATTTAAAAAATTATTATATGTATATATAAAAGTACTTATTTATGTTAAAATTAATTTTTGTTTTTTTATTTACTTTTCATTTTTTATGTAAACTAGTGTTGACCTCTAGTGGCAGATTATAATTTTGCACTCCTCAACTTTAGTACTGGCATTATAGCAATTGTGTCATTGAGACCAGGAATCATAGTGGCTTCTAATATGATCTGCCAATATAGCTCTCTATATTCTAGTCTGGTCTCCCACATACCTCCCCTGATTTCTTTGGGTACCACTTCAATAACAAAAAAATGAAACAAAGCTGATGGACATGTAAGGGTATGTCTAAAGAGTGCATTGTTCATATTCTCCTTTTTTATTTCATAATAATGTTCATACATCCTAGTTTTTAGTTTCCTCTCAGTTTTTCCAACATAGAAGGACCCACAGGGGGAACACACAGCTAAATAGACCACACCGTTGGTGTTACAGTTAGAAAATGTGTGGCTCCTAATTTATTTAGTAATACCCTAGATTCTTATATAAACCATTCAAATGCATTTTTATTGTGTTTTACTGTGTTAATTCATTTAAGGAATGCAATATATTTTCCACCAGTAGATGGCGAGGGAATACTATCAAATCAATGAGATGCAGTGCATAAATTGAAGTATTTTTTATACATTCTTATAGGTTTTTAATAACATTTTTATAACATTTTTTAAACAATATTTATTTAACTATAGTAATATTTATATAATAGGGATATGTTTTGATTTGAAAAGGTGTTTATTTTAAATCAATTTAATATCCATGTATTTTTATTTATTTATTTTATTTATTTTACATTTGTTAACCGGGATAGTCCGACTGGATATATGTCCATTTTCAGCGGAGGCCCGGGGAGAAAAGCTCCAACAAAAGCAACAAAAACATACAGAAATTCAAAAACAATGTACAAAAGTATAGGGTTGCTTGAAGAACCGACAAAATACATTTTAGAACATGGAGTCAGAAGTTGACATTAATAATATTGTAATAGGAACCACAAGCTAACATCGTTAGTAAGTGAGAGTGAGATGTTTTAGTTAGAAGGAGAGAATTATGACTAAATACGTTGTGTAGAGTGAGGATTAGCCAGGCTTGGTACAGTAGCAGGACCTTTTAGACCCCAGGTGTAGTTTGAGCTTGGCTTTGAAGTGATTCAGGGAAGAAATTG
Organism: Protopterus annectens; assembly: GCF_019279795.1. Lineage (NCBI taxonomy): Eukaryota > Metazoa > Chordata > Ceratodontiformes > Protopteridae > Protopterus > Protopterus annectens. The sequence goes on from NC_056725.1 coordinate 516,711,168, forward strand.
AGGTAATCTCAGGGGGTAAAAGGTTCCAGGTTCTACCTAGGGAGTTGGACAGGAGAGAGTCACCGGCTAGGTTATTAGTTTTGTAAGTCTGGATGAGGACTTTGTTGGAAGAACGAAGTGGTCGTGGATTGTTGTGCAGGGTGACTAGGTGTTTGAGTGAAGGGGTGTTTTCAGGGGTGTATATGATTTTGTGGGCTATGATCAGTTGGTTGTATAGCACTAGACTAGGAAGTTCGAGCCAACCAAGCTGAGTTAGATTAATGCAGTGATGTGTTCTAAAAGGGAGCCCAGTGGCGAATCTGGCAATGTGATTGTAACAGGTAGTAAGTTTGTTTAGATTGGACTTATTGTTATTTAAAAGAAGAGGGATGCGTGCAGGAGAGTAGAGAGAAGATGAGAACGGGCAATGGCTACTTTGGCTATGGGAGTTAGAAAGTTCTTTAATCTGTACAGTGAACCTAGTTTTTTATTGATGGTTTTGATCAATTGGTTAACATGTAGGTCAAACTTTAAGTGGTTGTCAATAGTGACACCTAGAAGTTTAGTAGATGGGTCAGGAGAGATAATTGTGCCATCTTTGGATTTGATTGTGAAGTTTATGGGGAGGGACTTTTGTGTTGGTAGGAATATAAGCATTTTAGTCTTTTTGGGGTTTAGAATCAGGCGGTGGTTGGATAGCCAGTTTTCTATCGTGTTGAAGGTTGTTTGGGTACTTAGCTGCAACTCTGTAGGGGATGTAGCTGAGCAAATCAGTGTTGAGTTGTCTGCATATTGGATGCAGTTAACTTTAGGAATGGCAGTGTGAAGATCATTGATGAAGATGGAGAATAACAGAGGACCTAGTATGGACCCTTGTGGAACACCCAGGTTGTTTGGTAATAGGGTGGAAAGTTTAGAGTGCCAGAGTACGGCTTGTTGTCTATCACTTAGGTAGGACTCAAACCATTGAAGTGATTTTAGATCTAGACAGAGTGATTTTAGGGAGTGGATCAATAGTTGGTGATCCACCATATCAAAAGCTTTGGACAGGTCCAGGAATAGGGCTGAAGAGATATGGTTGTTATTACGATGAAAGTTAATGGTGTTAGAGAAGGCTAATAGGGCTGTAGTGGTGCTGTGGTGAGGTCTGAAGCCGTGTTGAGTGTCTGCCAGGAGATGGTTGTTTATTAAGTGGTGCATGAACTGTTTTGGATACATTTTTCCATTATTTTGGCTAGGGGAGAGAATATGGCTATTGGCCTATAACTGGATAGTTCAGTAGAGCCTCCCCCTTTATGGAGAGGATGACATAAGATATTTTCCAGATATTAGGAATATTAGCTTCTATTAATGTGTGATTTATAAGTACTGAGATTGGATAGGCAATGGCGTCAGCAGATTTTTGTAGGTATTCAGCTGGAAGTTGGTCAGCTGCGAGTGTGGTAGGTTTTAGTTTTCTGAGTAAGGTATGGATAAATGATGTAGCAATTGGATGGAAGCTAAATTGTGGAAGATTTTTAGAGGTGGAGCTGTTTGGGCTGTAGGGGCTAGGGGGCATTTTGCTGGCTAGGGTGTGGATAGTCTCAGTGAAGAAGCGATTAAAACTGTCTGCAACTACTTCTAATGGTTTATCGGTGAGGGCTTCAGGTACAGGGGTAGTCTTTTTGCCAGGGTGTATTAGATTGTTTAGTCCAGCCCAGAACGTTTGAGGGTTATTTTGGTTAGAGGATTGTAGACTACTGTAGTATTGTTTTTTGTCAAGTAGTGCAAGATTTTTAGTTTCATTCCTAAGTTGCCTGTAATCAATTTGATCCTGAGGTAGTTTAGTAGTTTGCCATAAAGCCCAAGCTTTGTTTCTGAGCTTAATTTTAAGCCTGGTCTCTTTTGAGAGCCACGGTGCAGTTTTTGGCTTGGTTTTTTTTAGAGCAGATGGGTGCATGAAAGTCAAGAATCTCAAGGAATTTTTTGTTAAAGTACTGTACTGCTTCTTCTAAGGGGAGGCGTTTTAGCATAGACCAATTGCAGGATTTTATTTCAAGTTGGAATTTGGTTAAATCAAATTTTTTTTTATTTCTGACATGTCTTAGTAGAGGTTGGTTGGGGTTGCATACTTTCTGCTTGATTATATATGTGAGATGGTGATCACTTAGACTATCAGAGAGAGTACCATATGTATACAGGTTGGGGTGATTGTTAATGAGTACCCAATCAAGTATACTTTCTTTCTGGTTGGGCTTACCAGTTCTAGTTGGAGTGTTAATAACTTGCTTGAATGAATGCAAGTTAATATGAGTGGTAGGAGATTCAGAGGAACAAGTTCTCCAGTCAATATTAAGGTCACAGAGAAGTATGGTTTCTTGGGGGTAGTGGATGGATGTCCAATGAAGGATGTTTTCTAGTGTAGCTATATTATTACCTGGGGGAATGTACACACAGATTATGTAGATATGTTTACTGTTATTAAGTTTCAGTTTGGTAGCTAGGATTTCAGAATTATTGGTCTGAGGCGGTTGAATAACAGCTGTAGTTACAATCATATCAGATTTATATAGTACCGCTACCCCACCCCCTTTTCTGGATGCTCGGTCCAGCCTGTGTATGTTATACCCAGGGGGAAGTATTTCATTATCAGAAGTGGAGGGTTTTAACCAGGTCTCTGAGAGACACAGAATATCAGGGGCTAGATCAGCAAGGAGTGCATGAAGTTCATGCAGTTTGTTATTGATACTTCGGATGTTGAGATGACAGGTTAAGAGAGAGTTGGGTGGATGGGGAATTGTAGGGGTGTAGCTTAAGTTGCTGATAGAGAGAGAGGATTTATTAATGTTGGTAGGGCCAGGGTTAGGGTGTATGTCCCCATCAATTAACAGATTGAGTCTTAACTTAGAGATAAATTTCATAAATTTATCTATTATTTTACAGTATTGTTTGAGTCTAGGGCTGATTTTACTGGTGTGAGTGTGTTGGGAGTAGGAGCATGATATAAGAAGTGGCTTGGTATTACTGATGTGATAAAAGTTGGTATGTTTGGTTTCAGGGTTGCTGGTATGACCATTTGAGGCATGGAGTCCTAGGAGAGGTTGTGTTTCATATAAGGTTAAGAGGTATGGAGCTAGTAGGGTGGGTAGTAGAATGGAGTACCACATGTCTGTAGGAGTAGTGAGTTAGTAGTCCACTATCAGTTGTTGGAGAATAAGGTTTGAGGAAGAGAGGCAGGTAGAATCTAAAGAGTGTAAGTAGCAGAATGAGGAAGAGTGATGTGAACAAAGAGAGATAATTAGTTAAGCAAGAAGGTGATTGGAGCAGAGTGGTGGGGGCGTGGCTATGTGGTTATAAATGTAGATATAGAGGGGGCGGGTGGGAATAGGGGGCAGGGAGGGGCGGAGAGAGCCCGAGTGGAGCGGGGCTACATCTATACCATATCAAACAGCTTAAAGCACAGCTAGGTATGTATTTAGCTGTAAAAGCAGGTAGTTTAACTAAGGTGTTTAGCTGGAATTAATGTATTCAACTAAGGCTGTTATTTGGGAGAAACCCTGGTACATGAGGGAAATTATTTAGAGTACCTTGGACCCACAGACAGCAGTCTCAAACAAAAAAGTTTTATATTTGTGATCCACCTTGGCTCTTCGGTAGAAGCTGCCGTACTGTATTGTCTTACTGCCTTGCTCTTATGTCTTTCCAGTGGGGAATGGCAGTCTTTCCTTGCTCTGGGCACTTAGAGGGGCTTAGTCGCAAGGGAACTGCCTTGGACCCACAGACAGCAGTCTCAAATTTTCATTCATTGGTTAGCTTTATTGGTGATGTCATCATTTTGTTATATAAAGTGTCTTGATTAAATATGGCCCATATCTGACGAAGTGTTTTAAACGAAAACGGAGTGGTTAAAGTATTTATGTGTTTGGTGTGCTACTGTACCTGCTTGGATTTTATTTAATAAACGGACTTTCACATTGAATTAATTTGTGGCTTTATTGTTTCGCCAGAGAGTGGTACTAGTTTAGATTAATAATATTCATAAAATAGTCAAAAGTATTTTAAAAACTACGCCAACACTGAAATAGAGAAAGGAGAGTTTACCAACTGGGATGACTGCAGGTAGGGGTATAGAAAGTAGATAAGAGAGGGTTGAAATATACTGGAGAAAATGAGCAAAGGAACCAAGGTTCTGGGACCAAATAACTGGAGAGGGAAAGGTAACACAGTGGGAAAAGACTATGCAAAATCTGGACTACAGTTTAGACACTACCTTCTCTACCAGAGACTGACAACAGCATATAAATAGGCAAACAGAAAAGAAAGACCAGTTCTGGAAGTGTTTTAGTTGAGTCTACAACATAAGTTGCTATCAAAAAAGGAATAATTAATAGGGCATATAATGTACTGTATAACCACTATAAGAATAAATCTGAGTAGGTTAGAAATGATCAGGAAGACAGGATTATAAGGCAGTATACAAAGGAACAATAGGAGGATCATTGCTGAGTATAGTAAGAAGCTAGCTATTTTTTAACACTCCACATCTAAGCATTGGTATGGAGTTTAATAAAATTAAAACAATGTACTTATAGTGCATTCAAATTTTAATAAACACAATAATGATTAAACTTTAATTCCTATTCCTAAACTCCACTCTCTCCCATTCCTGAGCATTCCAGGTCCTTAGACGTCTTGCTAAGGCTACTCAAGTATCCAAAAATGTTCAATGTTCAATATTGTTCAACACTGAGTTACAGCTAAGGATATCTGAAATCATCATTAAAAGTATATCTACAAGTTGCTATAGTCCAACACACACTGTCAGCAAACAAGTTACTGAGATTGTTTTTTTAAACTTCCTAAAGCTATCAGAAATTTTATATAAACGCAATTTATTCCAGCTCTTTTCTGCATGGACACTGAAGGATTCACTCCAATAAAATCTGTGATTCAAGTAAATAACAAAACAGTAGGTCATTGTATCTGGCAAGTCTAAAGTGCGAGTTAAAAGTGATATTTAAAGTTATACATGTTAACTGATCACGTAGACACTTCAACAACCTTGTTATCTCAGCTCTGACAAAATATAGCAGACGAATGAATAAAGTTTTAAGTCACTGAAGTGGTCTTCATAATAAAAATCCTTAAATGATCTTAAGTTTTTGTAAAATACTTTTGGACACATTCAAGTTTTTTTTCACATCGTTCACATCATAGGAACAAAAGCAATTCCATACTCTAATGACAGTCTTATCAATGTCTTGTAGCAGGAGAAGGAAAACAGTAGAACATCTGGATGCAAAAGAATGTGCAGTCATTATTATTATGTGATACCCAAAATGATCAGTTACTACAGCTCTAAGAGCAATATATTTGTTATAGTCTATAATAACTGATAACATAACATGGATTGATATTCTCAATTTCTGCTTTAAATGTCAAGTATATTACTCTTTTTATACTTGAAAAAGATGTTATATTTGACACCCCATAAAAACAGGTCATCCAAACATTCCTACAATAATTTTTGAACACAGCATAAAGTCACTGGGCAGGCAATTTTTGATATAATTGTCAAATTTAGCTAGGCTGCAGTACTTCTTAGCAGGTAGAGTAAGCATATAGGTGTGAAAGACGTGCACCATAAATTGAACCCTGCAGGGCATTACGTATGACATTAAATTCATTAAACAGAATATTCTTTAGCTGTACCAAGTAGTTTCTACAGTTCAACCATTCTATCCCGTATTTAGTAATATACTCAGTAAAACCACTTCCAGAAAAAGCATTTAATAATGAGTCATGAATGACAGTGTTAAAAGCCCTGGACATATCAAGGAAAACCTCATCTACTGAAATTCCAGAGCTGAGGGACATAGTTACGCCTGAGTAAAAAAGATATTAATTTTCTAGTGTAAGAACTCCCCCTCATAAACTATGTAAATACTGTGGGAAGAAATAGCCAGGGAATTGTTATGGCTAGGCTTGTATAGGCCCTAGGGCCAATAGCCTAGTACCAACCTATGACCCTATGTTGATTAATTTCAAAGTATGACCTTGATTTAGATTAATTCATCAACTGTAGTAAAACATGCTCAATTATTTTGCTCAATAAGCATGTTAAACTAGCAGGATGACAATTATCAATGCTGGTCTTACATTCCCCCTAGTGAACAGGAGCCACATGAACTCTCCTTCATACTTCTGGTAGAAATCCAATTTTAATCGTGTGCTAGAACAAACACAACAAAACTGGAATCAGTTGTTCTTCAATGTTCCATAATAATATACCACTCTGTCTTGAAGGAGCAACTTTTTTGATTTTGTCTAAAGCTTCTTTTACTTTCTTCTCAGAGACAGAAAGGTGTCTAAAGCTATACTTGGAAAATGAACAGTACTCATACTTGATAAATGGTAGTCTTTATCAAACCTCAAAGCAAAACAATAAGTTTCATCTTTGATACTGGTCACATTTCTATCCATATAATTTAGTGAATTGTTAGAAAAACCTTTGTTGATTATGCTTCAGTTTCTATTATCAGTGGTAAAATCTGCTATATAAAATTAATATTTTTCTCTTACATGTTTTTATAGTTTTAGAGACTTCTTCGGAATAAATGAATTAATCTCCCAACAGCCTTTAAATACACCAATCATGGAATTAATTAATAAATTATTTACATCATGTGCCCGTTAAAAAAGCCAAACCCATATATACATGAAAATCAACCCATTGAATTATGTAACAGGTACCTTATAAAAACATATCATTATTATAAAAATATTTGATTAAAAATATATATATAATATATTGGCACCAACCAAATAATCCCAAATTCCTAGAGTTATCTGAGCTTAGGTGGCAAATCATGACAAATGCAACTGAACTTCCTGGACTTAATAGTGCAGTGTCCATAAGCTCTGTCCTTAGACTTAAAGCACAATTTTTATTGTGATACAAGTCATAATTTGAATATTTGCTTGGTGCCAATATTATATATATATATATATATATATATATATATATACATATATATATATATATATATATATATATATATATATATATATTTTTTTTTTTCTTTTAATCAAATATTTTTTATAATATTACCAATATACACCAACCCTACGCTGACCCAGTAATCAAGGAGCCTGAATCCTCACCACAGATACTAGAGAGGGACGTGCAGTTGGAATACAAATGGATACACTCACTATTTCCAGAAACAGACCTCTCTGCATCAACTATAATTTCCTTTAAGAGCACACAGTTAACACACTCAGCCCAGGGTCTGGATGACTCTATCTGTCTCCCTCTAGGTCCCCAGTAAAAGACTCCCCACTGGTATAGCTGTATGGTTAGGTCCTCAGCCGAGTGTCCAAGCCAAGTCCTCCAGCACCCTCTAGGTAAACCCAGTGCTTCGTATCCCTGCCCCAAGTAGCTGACACACACTGTTTAAGATTTAATTTTCACACACGCACACACACCTTGGAAAGGCTGTCACAGATTAAGCGCTCTACCAACTTTGCCCAGACTATAGGGTAGTTATCACTGCCACCAGTCAATTACTATAAGGATTTTAAAAGGGTAACAAATTATACTATGTAATATTAATACTAATACAAATGGTACTAGTTCACCAAGATGGATAGGCTTTCTGGAGTGGCCCACACAGTGTCACCAAATAAGCATAAGCACTCACCAAGGTTAAATACTTTCTACAAAGACCAACAACAGTAAGAGTTTTAAATATATATTTAATAATAAAAGTACATGAAAATACTGAATATATATTCACAGTAAACCACAGAGTTCAGATCACAGGAAAATTGAAAAGACCATTGATGGACAGATTCAAATAAAGAAAAACAACATCTAAACAAGATTCACTATATTCTTGACCTTATCTAAGAAAATTATTGTTCCCTAGTTAAGTTACTACCGCAAAGCAAGATGCTGTGGGTGAGGGTCTTTCTAGTCATTCTTCCCAAACTGAATACTCAATACTCTGAGATTTCTCTCTGTACTATCTAAAATATAATTTCCAAGAGTCCTGGCAGAATGACCTCATCTGGTCACCTGACTCTAGGTTCTTACAGTATTCCCCTTTGAAGCTGAGACAGGAAGTTAGCACAGATGGCCACAGTACATATCCAAATGTTCATGGCAGTGCCTGGGGCCTCCCCCCTTTTCACTCAGCTAATGCACTAAGGCTTTTCCCCACATCCAGTGACTCCAGCTCTATTCAGCACTGTGGGGTAACATTTAATGGCTTAACAGCTCATTTACATTTTCATTTATTTTTTTAAAGTTAACCTCTGCTGTGCCACTATCCTCTATTAAAGCATATGCATTTAATTCAGCTATAAAATACATGTACATTTCTCTTCATTTCAGCAGGGTGCATTGTTGATACAGTTCAACACAAGCAAAGCTCACCAATACATTTTCAGCACAAGCATCTGTGCAAACCCAGTTTGATATACAAATGGCATACAGTTCTAATACATTTGTATCACAAGCATCTTGTATAAATCAGTTTGATGTTCAAAGGACATATCATTCTTTACAAAACTCCAGCTGGCTATGCTGGCATTTGCCTATATCATCACAATCTGCATAGTGAATTTTAATCTGTTAGGATATGCCATTTGTCTTGGGTATCTAATATAATAATTTAAAGAATATACAACTTATGATATGAGTTTAGTAGATGAGAAATGCTGAGCTCTTCAATACATTTAAGACAGACACAGAAAGAGAGACCGATTACACCAACTCTTAGTTCCTCCAAGCAGAAGATAACACCCAAAATGTTAATAGATGATGTTGGCTTATTTGCAACTTGATTTAAGGACAGCATATTTATAGTATCTAAATTTATAACATCCATCAGAACTGCCAAGACAAATGTATCCAATGACCTCCCTGGCTCATTTAAATTACTTGCATACACAGGGTTTCTGGACTATGCCAACATTTTATTAATTCTGACTTTATGCTCATTATAATTTATGGAGATTTTTGTAGAAACCAGTGATCTCATAGCTCACATCAACCGAAGATTAAACTGATTCAGGTACTCGACTGTTATAATTTATTTTTACATAAACAGAAGGTTGTGCACAAATAGACACTCTCCTCCTTTAGATCCCAACATCATTTTATGAAATTCTTCAAAGCCAGAAAGAGATAGTGGTAGAATATTTTCACTATACCAAGTTTCAGTAATTACAGTGACACTGATATCCTCATCAGGTAATAAAAACATCAATTTAAGAATTTTACCACTGAGACTATTAGCAATACACAGTAAATGTTTGGAAGCAACCCTACTCGATACAGGTGCTACAGATTACAGTTTTAATTGCAAAAAAATCCTTATAATCTTTTTAAACTTGTAACAAATTGTTCTGTCACCCAGGTGACTTAACTCATTCACTCCAATGGAGCTCAGGAAGTTTGCAATTTAACTTCCAATGGGCAGTGCCTAAGCCTTCTGACAGAATCAGATTATGTCCTCACATTTCAAACAAATGTTCATATTTCTGGAACCACATGGGTTATGAAAGAAGTATGAACGGCAAACTCTTCAGTACAAACTATTTTTACAGTGGTAGTATTCTTTAAGGTCTATGTCTTAAACCAAATTTTATAAGTCACAGTAACTATTACATTTGTAATATTTTGTAAACAACTTACAATATCTCAGCAACCATTCAAGTTACACACACACCAACAGCTGCATTTTATCCATCTAGCTGAGAGCTTTCATGCGAGGCTAAGGAGGTCCGCCTGTGTTGCTTGGTTGAGATATTTAAAAAATTGTGAAAATTATATCTACATAAATTAATATAATAAAAACAACAGTTAATATCTATTTACCTGCACTACACAGTGATCAAATATCAATGCAGTTGAGTTTGCTATTGTGTAAGCTTTAAGATGAAATATTTAAAAACCTTGTACATAGCATGGCTTTGGAATTATTGATGCAAATATGAACAATCAATATCTGATGCTTAGTGGCGTCACTAGGAGTTAACTGCAGAGGCACCTGGAGGTGTCACTCGGATATAATGAGTTAATATATTTATCTTTTGCGAAGTATGAATGTGTTCCCAGCATGTATTCCCATAAGATTAGGTGTACTTTACCAGACTATAACATGAGGCTTCTTACTTTGCTATTCAAATCACTAGTATACATTAAATTAAAATAATTTCACTGTGGTTTATTGAAGGGCAAGATGTCTAGGAACATTAACTTTGAACCAGCACTGCTGGACAGTTTAATATTTTTTAATTCCTTTTAGTACACAATATGGAGGAGAATAATTGATGCTATTGTTCTCAGCAATGACAATTATTAGTGAATTGATTTGGTCCCTCCTTGTTTGTTGATATACCAAACTGTTGACATACTGCCTGTTTGAAAAGCAATTGTCCATGAAGGCCAAGCATTCCGGAGGGCCTGCAATGCTAGGAGCACTGCTCTCATCTCTAGGACATTTATATGCAAGTTGCCCTCTTTGCTGGACCAAGTGCCTTGGACTATTTTATTATTATTTATTTACATTTGTTGACTGGGAAAAATCCAACTGGACACAGGTCCTTTTTCAGCAGAGGCCCGGGGAGAAAAGCTCCATAATAAAAACAACAATTAATTACAAGTTACAAGAAGTATAGGTTGGTTTTGTTTAACAACAGTAGTAAACAGCTATAGTTCAGTTAAATGGTACAACACTTGTATCATTGGTGCCATAAAGACTAGCAAGTATTTTAATAACTGAGCTAGCAGCTATTACCCTTGAATAACAGTGGCTAAGATTACAGCTGAGATATAGGTTTACAAGCAATGTATTTGGCTGCAATCCAAAGGTAGTTAGAAAGTGCCCCCCAACCTGACTGGGAAGCGTCTATAGTCACTATGGCCTTGGACTGAGGTAAAATGACTGGACGGCCTAGCAGAACCTGATCTGATTGAATCCACCACCTGAGATCTCTCTGCATGCCTAAGTGATTCTTATTTGTGCTGATATACACTGATAAGGAATAGACCACTCTGTTGCTAACATCCACTGAAGAATTTTCATATGAAATCTGGCAAGAGGTACTAAGGTTATTTTATTACAACTGATATTGATCCTAGAGCCTGAAGAACCAAGTGGGCTGAAATCTTGGTACTGCAAATTATTTTTCTGACCTGTAATCAGACAGTCTATACTCTTGACAGATGAAGAGAAGTAATCACCGACTGTGTTGAAAAGTGCTCCCATGAATTCCAAATTTTGAGTTTGTTGTAGGTGAGACTTGTCGGAACTTATGGTTATTCCCCAGATGACAGCAAATCTGGAGTACTTGATTTCGTGCCCTTATTAACGGATGCCTGATAGGGGCAGTAATGAGCCACTTGTCTAGATATGGAAACACCCAGAATCATGCAGTCTCAAGTAAGCTGCTACTATTGCCGTACATTTGGTAAACACCCTGGGGGCTGTGGTAAGGCCAAAGGGCAGAGCTCTGAACTGGTAGTGACTGGCTCCCAGACAGAAGTGTAAATACCTTCTGGATTGTCTGTTTATCTTTATGTGACAGTATGCATCCTGAAGGTCTACTGAACACATCTAGTCATCCTTGCATAGAAAAAGGAGAATAGATTGAACTATGACCATTCGAAACTTTGTGCATTGAACTGATTTGTTCAAGTTGCTGAGATCCAAAATCGATCTCCATTCCCTTGTTTTCTTTGGCACTAAAAAGAATCTTGAGTAAGTTCTGGATTCTATCTGGTCTGCTGGGACCTCTTGGATGACTTTTTTTCTAGCAGCTTTTGTATATGTACTGCTGCTTCTTTTCTCTGACTTGGTGGAACATCAGGAATTTTTCATAGAGTTGGGGGGCTGGAAGGGTAGTATATAATCTTTGGAAATAATCCTCTGCACCCAAGTATCTTTTGTTATTTCTAGCCAGGCTCTCTGGTGTAGGGATAGCTGACCCCCCCTATTGCCTCCAAAGTTGGACAATCAGGCTTCCTTTCAGGATCATTAGTAGGTCTTTCAGAGTAAGACTCTCTGGACCCCTGGTTTTGTGGGCCTCCTCTGCCGCGGAGTCATTATCCATTTGAGTTCCCCACTCTGCCCTTTGGGGAACTTTCTCCACATGTGTCCTGGAAAGGACCTTGGGACTTCCTGAACCACATCTTCCAACCACTTCATTGATTCCTAGAAAAGGATATTTGAGGGGTTGAAAATTGTATGCCCACTGCAGAAAGGATCTTTCCATCCTTCTCATACCTACATAATGTGTCCTTCACTTTGGGGCCAAACAAAGAAGTGCCGTCAAAAAAAAGCACTGACAAACGATGACTTGAAGGGCCCTGCAAAAATCACACAAATGCATCCAGGCATGCCTCCTAATGGATATGCCTGAACCCGCTCCCCTTGAGCTGCCTTTAGCTGCAAGTGAAATAGGCCTTATGGATGAATTCAAGATAGATTGAAGGGTAGCCAGCTGAGAAGTGATGAACGATTGGGCCTCGGCAGAAATGGTCCCTGAAAGGGAAGATGACAGTTCTTTGATCAAATCCCTTTGCAACCTAGTAAAATGTGCCAAAAAGTTCAGCGACCTAAGAGCAAAGGTCGTTGAAGTGTTGACACACTTCCCAAACCTGTCCATCACCCTAGACTCCCTGTTAGGGGGATGAACACAGGAACTCTTTTCATCATGTTCTTTCTTGTTGGCCACAGCCACCACAGTGGCATTCAGTGGCACCCCTTTAACACATAATATCTTCCTTTCAGGTGAAGCTAGAATCCTATCTGGCCTTTTGGGTATTGGTTCAACTGCATCAGACTCCTTCCATGTCTGCACACAGATCAAATCAATAAGCTCATCGGAGGACAGAGTAAGCCAGGAAGTAGATGGGCCAGCTCCAAAGGCCTCCAGAAATACAGACTCCTCAGGTGAAGGGTTGCTGGGGTTCCAACCACCTGTCTGTTTCAGGATCTCAGGGGTGTCTCCAAATTAAATGTCTACTGGAGGTGATCATGGGGACCTTTCACCCTCATCAAAGTCCGTATTCTCAGTGGCTAACTCTTGTGGAGAGTCCAAGTGCCTCCTCTTGCACTTTCTCTTCATAGGGACTTCCTCGCTGGGATGTTCCAGTGAAGTGTCAGAAGAGACAATGAAACCCTTCTGGGTAGACTGGAGGTCTCAAACTGGCTGCCCCTGTGGAGTTGAATGATGTGGCTCCAAGCGCAGACACATCTGGGTGCTGGACTGAAAATCCAAGGAGGTTGGGTTCGTCTATCCTGTTGGAGCAGAAAATACCCATTTCACAACCTCAAAGGCAGACTGCTCTGGGGAAAGAAGACCTCAGCACTGAGAAGGTAGGCTCTTGGACCACTTTCTCCTCCTGCCCTAAAAGCTATCTCCCCGAGGAGAAAGTCAGAGCCGAGCTGTCCAATGTCAAAACACCAAAGCACAGAAATTTCTCCAAAATCTTCGGAGCCAGTCCCAGCACATCAGATCCAACAAGCAAGCTTCAGCTCTGAGACTGCTCCGAATCCAAAGATGTTGGAGCCGTGGCAGTCAGAGTTAGCTTCAGGTCCAAAGAAAGGGTTATCTTCGGATCCAGTGCAGATGGACCCAGACAACTCAGATCCAGGGACTCTGAAACAACCAAACAGATCAGAGAAGGAGTCTGAAGTGGTGGAGTGGTTGATGAATGGGCCTGCTAAGCTGGTAACACACCATTCTGGATCTGCATCAGCAAACTTTCTCATCATCCTATCCACATCTTCTTCAGTCAAACTTCTAGAGGAGTGAGACGAGGCCAGGGAAGATGACTTTGTATGGTGCCTTTCTATAAAGTCAGATGGGACCCTGAAAGGAACTGGATCCAAAGACAGTGAATAATGGGTTCTAGGCAATACAACAGGATCTGACACAGTCAGTTATAAATATTTTTTGGTCAGCTCCGAGGACGTCGAATCCATAAACCTCCTTCTTTAGATCTGAGGGGGAAGAGGTTTGAGACCTCTTTGAATCCAAATTAGTCCTCTTCCAAGATAACTCCAAGGATGGAGTTGAGGAAGTAGAAGCAATGGGAGATTTTGACTCCTTGGACTTAAGCTTGGGGGATTCAGTCCCTATAATAGCTTATCCAAAAGATGAAGGCAACAAACCTTTCAACATTAATTTGTTCTTTCTGTCCACTAAAGCATGGGGATTTATATTTGTAGTAGTCTGCTTGTAGGTGCTGCAGACTTGAATATTAAATGCAAACATTGTGGGTGTCCAAAACAGACAACTTGCCCACACTTTGAATACTTTTTGAAGCCCGAAGGGCCATACCTCTCAAATGTACCGAATCTCTCGTTTTTTTACCAGTTTTGAGGTCCAAATAATGGGATGCCATGATTCCAAAGTGGCACCCCTTCACATTCGATTTTCCCGGCTTTTTTTTTGTACTGCCAGTTGTTACCACTTTGGCTGATGCCACCACGCATCACCAGCCTATAGGGGCGTGCATGATGACATCAGCTACTGCTTGTTGGATTCAGAGGGAATAGGGACTATAACAGCAATGGCGGGTGGAATAATTTAAATCTTACAGAGTCCTCCAGGTGAGGCCAATGAACAGCTGTTATTATTTGTTGCATCCTGGCCCGTATTGCATTATTTTATGTATCTTCTGGCAGCCAAGAACTGTACAACTGTGTATGCAATTGTGTAACTGCTTCACAGACTTATATTATTGTATTTGTAGCTGTTACTTAGTTTATTCGGAATGTGAATGTGCAAGCTGAGACTCACCTAAGGGATTTACTGTTCAAGAAACTTCTAAGGTCTTGTTTGACGGCAGAATTCATAAAACTCTGTAACTGTGCTACTGCCATATAGTTAGTTAAATTTTGCAAAGTGTGGGCCAGATCGCATACTGTCGGGCATAGATGGATGTCCGGTGACCCGTTTTTGTGCTGTATTTATGTGTCTCCATTCATATTCACATGGAAAGGTACTTGTGTATTATCTCAACCACATTACAAATGTGTTCAATTCATAGGCCAGTTTTGCAGAGACATATAAAATCCCTACAACGTCTTGCTGTTGTCCACTGTTGTAAGTAGAAAGAACGATTCATCCAGTCTTGAAGGGATTTAAAATGAAACCATAAAACGGGTATTAATAATGTAATGCAATTTTTTTCTGAAATATGGTCTCAAATGCCCAACATTCACAGCCACAAACAAGCACTTCTCAGAGAGTTTGTGGATAAATGCTGTGTGTTGGACACACTTGCCCCAAATATACTTTTCCAGGCAGTGTGCATTTCCCATATAATTCACCCGCTGCTGCAGTTGTAAGTCCACGGCATTCAGACTATCACTGCTGTATTTATTCATTTAGTTTAGTGTGTAAGTAGATACTGTTTTTGCTGCATTTAGATTTAGGGGTGTGTGTGCGTATAGCTCATTTCACTTGTAATTCAACCGTTACTGCAGTTTTTGCCATTCTTGTGCATTTGTATTCCCTTATAATTCAACCGTTACTACAGTTTTAAGTTCGTTCTTTCAGTCTATCATTACTGCAGTTTTAAGATAATTTTTTAGTCTACTGCTGCTGTATTTAGATTAATGTGCAAGTTAAAGTTCATTTGCTCCTGTACATTTTTAATTGCAAGTCCACTGCTAGCCAAGAGGTGTGTGTGTGTGTGTGTGTGTGTGTGTGTGTGTGTGTGTGTGTGTGTGTGTGTGTGTGTGTGTGTGTCTCTACGGTATTCAGTCTATCGCTGCTGCCATACCTCTCAACAACCTCTTAGAGCAAGAAATCTGGACAAAGCCATTAATGAAAGTGGGACAAAGGCCCAAAACTGGGGACAATTTTTAAATATTGTTCTTATAAACTTAGAAAGTAGATAGAATAACAGGCTTTGCATTTGCATGAATTTTCTGAAGGGTATGAAGTCTGAAACTCAAATGTCTGTCATTATTTTCTAAGTTCAGTCTCTAATAATTTGCCACTAATTTTATGAAAAATGGACCAAAAATATTAGGCAAAAATCTATGCATTTAGTTTAGTGCTGCTTTTGTGTGTATTATTCCCGTATAATTTGTATTTGATACTGCGTGCTGCATTTAGATTTAGGGGTGTGTGTGTATATTCATTTCCCTTATAATTCAATCAAACGTTACTGCAGTTTTAGATTGTCCACAGCATTCAGGTGTGTGTGTGTGTGTGTGTGTGTGTGTGTGTGTGTGTGTGTGTGTGTGTGTGTGTGCATGTGTCTGCACAAAGTCTACTTGCATTGTGTTAGTAGCACAACAGGTAATATACTTGCTTTTGCTGTAGAAGCCTATGGGTTCTACTCCCACAGTATGTAGATGGATTGCTGATACTGTACTATGTTGTACTTTTAAAGGGGGTGGATGTTGCAGTCCTGAGAATGTCTTCCGTTGGTGGACATACCTAGTAACTATGAACCCGTTATCAGTTTGTCACCCATTCCCTATTGAAATATTTCTAGTTTATCATTTTTTTTAATGTAACAGACAATTTATTCTTCAAGGGCAACAAACACTTTACTTGTTAATGAAACAATGAAGTATAAAGTTGTTTGCTAGCAGCAACCTCTTTAGTTGCTACAAATCTTTTTAATGTGGAATTATTTAGAAAATTCCAGATGAATCTTACTTCTGCAGAGGTTGGGCATATTTACGATACTGGTGGATTGCAGAAGTTTGAGTAGACTTCTTGATGGAAATGTTCTGAATTGGGCAGTTTTGTTATTATTGGTTCAAGCATTTTGTTTCATTGCTTACTGGAAAAATTTTCAAAACAATAAATTTAAAACATGCCCTAACAAGTGTGCTGTATTATACAAGGAATATAATTTAATACAGTAAGGAAGGTGTAATTAAAGAACACATGTATGTTTCATGTGCAAGGGGCCTATGATTTGAAAACAGCCCAAAGGTAATCTTTAACTGCCACTGGTCAGATGCATTTTCTTTGGATATGGGTTTCAATGCTGTTTCAATGAATGTGAGTTTCAAGGGCAGAGAAGTTTTAATGCTAAGGTCTATTTTCATTGTGAGACTGTATTGCTTTGTTTTGCAGATTTATATTCTTGTTTGTGCTATAAAATGTACAATAAAATCCAAATAATCATTGTAGAAGTAAAGCAGTATGCACATTACAGTGTTTATGGTAAATCGGGCAAAATAGCCAAGTAATGGGTCATTGAAATGGCTGCAGGGGGACTCTGGAGCCATATTTTGGTTGTCTGTTCTTCAGTTTGCATTTGAAAGTTGTTATTCACAATTCCATTGGAGTGGGTGGGGCTGCAAATGTATGTATGCAAATGTTATGTTAATCAGCATACCGATTTGTACCTACTGTTATGGGCCTTTGTCCAGATTTTTGATGTTTCCAGATTAAGAGGTATGCGGAGGGCCCTTATCAGTCATTCTACAACAAAAAAGAATAAAGCAGACAGGAAAGTTTTTTTTATTTATTCATTTTTTTCATTAGTAGGTAACTGTGATGTCCCTCCTCTGAGCCAGTGATCAAGGTGTCTCAATCCTCACCACTGACACCTGTAAGGGACATTCACTTGGAACAAAAATAGATACACACAGTATTTCCAGATGCAGCTCTCTGCACAAGCACAATTTCTTTTAAGAGTAAACAGGGAACACACACCCATCCTGGGGCTAGGTTTCCCTCTCTCTCATCAGGCCCCAAATAAGACGCCACACTGACCACAGCTGTAGAGTTGAGTCCTCAGCCGACTGTTCCAAGCCAAATCCTCCACCGCCCTCTCTGTGAAACCAGTGCTCTGTGTCCCTGCTCCAAGTAGCTGACACGCACTCTTTGAGATTTTATTTACACACATATACACACACACACACACACACACACACACACACACACACACACACACCAAGAAAAGGCTGGCATAGATTTATCAGCTATCCCCCCTCTGCCCATACTATAAAGTAGGTACTGCCACCAGAACAATACAAAGCCAACTACTCCACGGCTCTTACCAGGGAAGCCAATTATATTGAGTAAAATTAATGCTAATACATATTGTGGTGTTTGACCAATGCAGCAAGACTTTCAGGAGTGACCACAGTTTCACCAATAAACATATGTACTGTCAAAGGTTAAAATATTCTCTAAAAAAGCAGCCAGAATGAAAAGGTTAAATATATTTAATAATAAATGATAAAATAATATGAAAATACTAAATATCTACTTACAATAAACATCAAAAGTTTCATTCACAGGAAATATTAAAAATAACACAGCTGGAAAGGTTCACACAGATACAGAAAAACAATACTTAACTAATCTCACTATATTTTCCTGACTGATCTAAAGAATTACTGTCCCCTAGTTCACTTACTTGAGCAAGGCAAGATGCTGTAGGTGAGTGGCCCTTCTTTGTCAGGTTTCACAAACAGACTGCCCTGACACTTCTGTCTCATCTAGTATTAAAGCATCATTTCAGTGGTGGCTTACAAAATGACATCACACACATCTGGTCATCTGACTTCCGATTCCCACACTACCCCCTTTACTAGAAACTGAATAAGAATATTGCACTTATCTGTCACCATATACACAAACTGAGCTTTGCCAAGATGTGTTATAGCATCTGGAAGCTATAACACCCTTTCAAAACAATTCCACCCTTCCAGGGTAGCAATTAGTTCACCCCTAAGACAATACAGTAGGATTCCTAGTCCTGGTTTTCACAGACATTTGGTCTCTGGCTGCAATCAGAACTGTAAGATACAATCTTTATGGCCTAAACCAGGTAATTTAGTTTCAGACTATTTTTCAAAGTTAGCTGGGCTGAGATTAACCTCTTCTCTTCTAGTATCCTCTGTTACAATATATTCATTTTAACAGTTACAATACAGTCTGACATACAGGTGTATTTCTTTTCTGTCCAGTAGGACCCACCAGTGATACATTTTTAACACAAGCAGCTTTACAAATACATTTTCAACACAAGGACCTGTACACATCAGTTTGATATACAAATGACATACAATTCTTTACAAAACTCCAGCTGGCTATGCTGGCATATGTTAAACATTCACTGACCTACTTCTTCTGGCATAACTGGCAATACCTCACATCATCACAGTAACAAAGACGAAAAAGATATTACCAACAACAGTAATTAAGAATACACTAACATGTAAAAGAAAATAAGGGATAGACATCATCAGTGGTATTTAAGGAAATAAAATAAGTACAAAGGTAATGGATTAATAGAAACTAGATAAATATGGTAGAAAAGGCAGAATATAAAATCTGAAAGACAAATGCTAGCTTATCTGAAAAATAGCAAGGAAGCTCAAAGGCTATGACTGCCCACATCCTTTCACAAAAAACGGTAAATGAGATCTGAGGTATGTTAGGGGCTGGTGTATTATGGGTAAGGGAGAAGCTTGAGAGCTTTTTGGTTACCACAAGTTTTAATAACAGCCAAGTCAGATCTGAGGTTCAGATCCGAACCCAAAAGTTAAGGATAGAATGAAAACTGACAATATCCAACTCGTTTGTTATAGACCTAACCATTATTAGCGAATACAGACAGATTAGAAGACAACATGTTACATTTTAGGTACTTTTTCAAACAGCCCCTATCAAGATCATTTATCGAAAGAATCTAAGTGTTCTATAGTTGTTAAAATGTTACATCAAATTCTTTTAGCTGAGGTTTAGGCAACGAATAACACTGCTTTCTAAGTTAAGAATTTCAAGGAAGCAGAAGCAGCAAGTTCAAAAGATAAGTTTAGATTTTTCAGAACATAATTCAGATCCCAAGGAAGAGAACTCAGTTTCATAGGGGGTCTGATGTAGAGACCTTTAAGAAACTGTTTGACCTCATAACATAAGAAATAATGGGAATCAACAGGCAGACAAGCCAAAATCGCTGAAATCATACCACTCAGCTATACTGAATTCCTTGGTACTTACCAGTTTTGAGGTCAAAATAATGGGGTGCTATGAATTTCCAAGTGGCCCCTTTAATTTCTGATTTTTTTTTATTTTTTTACCATTTTAAGGTATGGCTGATGTCATCACTCATCAACAGTATTCAGGGGCAGTGCCTGACTGTCTGTCAGACTCAGACTTGGGTCTCAGACAGGAAACCTGAAAAATAAATAAATAAACACAAAGTTATTATACAGTCACAGCAGCACAGCCAACCAACGACTGAGGAGGTTTGTAAGGACTACTGATGATCTGCTAACTGCCTGCTGTTGACTGTTTCTGTTTTGGATGGAATACAGCTATGTCGAGTAACAGTTTAAGTTTTGCAGACTACTGCAGTGCAGTAGAGGCTGAGGGAGAGACACCATGATGAGAAAATTTACTTTCCTGCTTTGGCAGCTAGAGCCTCAATCTCAAGATAAGTAAAAAAAAAAAAAAAACAATAAAAAAACATGCATTGCTCATTATGGGGGTAGATTCAGTAGACTGGATAAGGAGCAAACTGGGCACTTGTTGAAATTTTTGTCAGGACAGCGTTTTAAATAAGGATGGAAGCTGTAAATTTTGTTTTCTCACTTATGGATTGCTGCACTAATGTAATTTTATATTCCTTGCCATGTACTTTGTATTGTATCCTTTCTTCAGCTGAGAATTTCTACACTCCTACTGCTCTGTTGTGTGTTAAGGTACTCCTGTGCCTGAGTTTGACCGCTGACTTATACACAGCTGTTTTAAAAGGTGCTTTCAACTGCTCGATCCACCTAATTATTGGACAATCCTTGGTAGAAGAAGTAAATGTAAAAATTTAGCTTCCCGTGGTGGTGCTGCGGCAGCGTTGTCGCCTCACAGTAAGATGTTGTCCTGTTCGATTCTCAGTGAAAGCGTCTTCTTTGTGGAGAAATGCGTGAACGGGCGTACCTTCCTTGAAGGTTGTATGTTAGGTCTGGCAACTCAGTATGTAAAAATCTACTGCCAATCATTAGTGGACCGGAGTTCCGCTGTGGCGACCCCTAACCGGGAAAATCCGAAAGATACAACATGCATGATAAAGTTGTGCTATACGTGTGGATGTATTTTTCACTTATTAGTGATTGAATGAATGAAGGAATGAGGACAAATGAACAAAAATGTTACACAGATGTGACTTCAGTGTTTTAGCAGTTGTTCTGTACTAGTCTCTGATATTGCTTCTCTATTGTTTTCAAGCACATTGTTTTCTGTCTCTCTTAGTAATGCATGTGTTTTTCAGCCACTTCCTCCCAGTCATTGTCTGTAATTGCTGCAGTTGCCACTAGGGGAGCATACCTCTCAACTGTCCCAGATTTTGTGTCAGAATTTTGTTTTGCCCACTTTCCTACAATTGGTGACTATAAAACATGACCTTTTCTCAAAAAAGTTAACAGATATCAGCCTTTGCATTTTCAGATTTTTCTTGCTTTAGAAAGTACTTGCTAATTCAGCTTAACTTGTTTTCCAAATATTGTAAATCAGTAATACCAAAATTTAAGAAGTGTTCCTGATTTGGAGCTTTTGTCCCTGGTTTTGGGCATATGAGGTTGAGGGTTGTGAGTCAATGTCATGAACTAGCAAGGGTGGGAAAGGTCTCAGAGTTACTGAAAAATTATGTAGTAGTAGAACAGTGATCCTAAGTAATCAGTTGCATGATTAGCCCAGGTAGCAGAAAAAAGTGAAATGCAACACAACAAATTTATACAGTATTGTTTGTTAAACTATTATTAAAATGATAATGTGATAATAACTGCAGTTACAAAATGTATTAGGAGAAACAAAAGAAATATACATTTTTCAATAACACATATTTTGTACAGATTCTGTGTTGTCAGCAGGAGTAAATACCAGTGTAAGGAGACTGAAGTTGTGGATTTTGTGTTGAAAGGAACGGTAATTACCAGAGTAAGGAGAATGGAGTTGTGTGACCATAGTTTTCAGTTCTTCCCTCTCCTAAATATAAAACACTATTTCTCATACAAACCTCTCAACTGTTCAGGTATTTGCAGAATGTCCAGATTTTTTGCTTAACAGTATTGGTCTAGTTCTCATAAAATTTGAAGTCACCAAATAATAACAGACATTTTAATATGGCAATATTTAAAATGTGTCCCTATTTTTGGGGCCTTTTTCCCCCATTATTATTGCATTTGTTCAGATTTCTTATGCTAAAAGGTTGAGGGTAAGGCTAAAAGGTTGACAAATATGTCTGTCTACTTATAAGTGCATGTGCATATATCCATACCAAGAGAAGATTTGCTAAGCTAAATTAAGCTGGAAAAAGGGCTGAGTTATGTTATCCCCCCCCCCATTGCCTGTGTGATGGAAGTGAACTGTATACACACCCCCTCGTAGTATAATGAAAGACTCAGCTCAGTCATGCCTAAAAGTCGTGCTGCTAGATGGACAGAGTTCTCTGTGTTTACGGAAAGTTTTTAGTGTAGAGATGTGCATCTGGCTTATTTTTATGTGACTTAGTGCCTTTCTTAAATGTGATTATGAAAACATGATGCATCAATTAGGCCCCAGTTAGTGACAGGAGTTTAACTTTTAATTCTGCTTCTGCCTTTCTTGACACCTATTCTGTTATCATTTGTAGGAAGCATGCATTTCTGTTGCTGTGTGTGTGTATAATTTTGATTACAGATAATTTTGCAACCATCTGGTTAGTAGGTTGGTGTCTGATTAGTGGTTTGTCATGGTTAAGTTAATTTTATTTTCTTGAGTTTTAAGCCAGGTGCCTCAACTACATCTTAACAAGTATTGTTCTGGTTATATCATGTTCTGTTATTTAATATTAGTGCAGAAGGTGGAAGCAGTTAATTTTACTTTTATAAAAAACTTGTACTTTAGTTTTACACAAGTTCAAAGTTTGATACAAATTCAAATATTAATATAAATAAAACACCACAGTTCTGGTTACACTTTGTGTTTAAAATTTTGTCTGTTCTTCGATTTGCGTTTGAATGTTGGTATCCCACAATTTCATGGGAGTGGGTGGGGATACATAATTATGTATGCAGATTTTATGTTAATCAGTGTATAGATTTTTGGCCAGTTGTACCTACTTTTCATGGACCTTTGTCCAGATTTTTGATGTTTCCAGGTAGAGAGGTATGGCTGACAGATGCACTTTAATAGAAGTGAATGTTAGGCCTGAATTAAGTAGCTCACACAAATACTTGAGGATAATTCGAACAATAATGAAGATGGGTCCTGACCATTATTGAGGTTCTATACAAAAAATATCTTTCATTTAGAAACATAAAATTGTCTAGCAGCAGGTTTTTTGTCTCCTTTAACACCTGGAGCACATCCTCAGAGTAAAACTACCTGACAGGAATAAAAAGCCTAACATTCAGCATGTGTAACTCAAGCACTTGAGGTCTGGATGAATGACAGAAACTATTTCCTGTGTAAGTCCAGAGGTTACAGGTTCCAGAGAAGATGTAGAGTTTGTATAAATTATACTGGCATAAATTAGAGCCATCATCTATTTGATGTTTATTTGAATCTGTTTGTCTTGGGGTGAACAAACTCCCCAAACATCTATTCCCTTTGAGCAAGCTCCCCCCTTGAAAAATCTGATGTATCTGCTGCCACCAATTTACTGAAGAGCTGGAATGAGAAATGGAACCCCAAAATTCAATGTTACCTGGCTGATCCACCAAAATATCTAGTTCTTCATAAAATGCAAGAAAGAGAGTGGAAAGGAAAGAGGATGACAGTGCTATGTTCAACTTCGCGGGACCACTGTTTTTTGTTTATTTTTTTTTATAGCTGTGGGGCTGGGCATGCAGAATTATTACAATTGTTGACACCATAAATCCAAAGGCTCTCAAAATATCTCTTGCTGAGGTAGTTTGATGATTTGTCAGAGATGGTAAGTAAGTTTTCAAAAACTGAACATTGTCTGAGGGGAAGGAAGGACATCACGATGGATATGTCCAGACGATATCCCAGAAACAACTAAAGAATGGTGAGGTTTTAAGGTCGACTTTTTTAATTCTGAGTTTAAAATCTAAGTGGAGAAAAAGCCTGAATGAAAAGTGTAAGTCCTTTAAGGTGTCTTGTTCTGAAGCAGAATAAATTAAGTAGACATCTGAGGTAAGGATAGACATGAATGACTTGGAGCCTGCAAAACCTGTAATAGACACTAAGCATTTTCTGAAAATCCTTGGAGTCATGGATAAGCCAAAAGGCAAACCAGTAAACTAAAAGTGATATCCCAAATGCATGAAATCTTAAACTGCATGGAATCAAGAAAAGTCTTGAAAGGAATCCTTTCCCCAATCTCATTAGAAGGAACAGGTTCTATGATCCCTTAAGAAATACATTTAAAATTATTGATGAGGTGGTGTTGATCTGATGGGACTTGAGGGATCTCTGAAAGAATAGGAAAAGAGTCCCACCAAAGCTTATATCTTGTTCTTATTATATCCAAAACACAGTTGCCTGTTATGACTTTCTAACAAGGAAAGGAAAGAGAGACAGAGAGGGTTTCCCCTGGAATTTTGGAAGGGGGGGGGTCAAGCTAAAAGAGGTAGAGGGCTCAATGAATAAAATAGTCAGAAGTAATCATTTTTGTTGGGAAATAATCCTTTGCATCCTTCACAGTCAGCTTTTGGTTTGTCTTGCCACTACTTTTTAGGAAAACTTCTTAGTTTTTTTTGCTGTTAAGTGTTTAAGGGCTTATAAAAATTTGGTCCAGTTTTGTTATGAAAATTCTTCTGAAACTTAGGAAGTCAGAAGAAACAATTGCTTAACTCCTTGCATAGTCTTGCCCTTCCTCTAATGATTTTGGAAAATCTCTTCACAGGAATTACTAAAAAGGGTATCTTTGTCTAATGGAGTAACCAGCAGTTTGGCTTTCACATCATCTGTGAGATTTTATAAAGTATACAAATCTCACAGGTAACTGTTTAAACACCTGTCATCTGATCTTGCTGGCAAGCATATTTTCTAAGCACTGAACCAGTGACAGCTGCTCTAGAAGTACCTGTACTTAATAGAATACCTGACACCTGAAAGGCAGAGCTAACCATTACTTCAAAGGAAGATTTAGTCAAGGAGTTTGATACATCAGACAGCACTTTGGCCATGTTATCAAAAATGGAAAGCAAGTATCTAGTCATGAGTGTTTGATAATTGATGGCTTTAATAACAGGGTGGCTGAGATGTGAACTTTTTAACCACATCTGTCCATGGCCCTGACTATCTCTGTCATTAGCGACAGCACTGGTGTAAGGCAGCAATTTAGAAACTCTGATTCCAAACAGAAAGCAGCAGGATCAGATGAAGGGTTTTTATATAGGTAGATGTGAGATTCATTTACTTTACAAAATCAGCCTGGCTTCTTAGGGGTGGGGGTGGAGGGTTTTGGGAGTCTGGAGTCAGAGAAGCTGACACAGAGGTATCCTCTAGGGCTTCTATAACTTGTGGAATAGAAGAGGATTTAGGCACTTCCATGTTCTTGTGAATCAGACTTTCTGCTTACTCTTCCATTTAAAAAAGTCTTTCATATCGTAAATAGAGTTCCCTACAGTTGAGCTCTTCATGGAGGGACTCAAAAGACAGGGCGTCATTTGCCTCTGATACAAAACTCAAAAGGAATGCATTTGTGATGCATAGTTAAGACCCACAGACACACACAGTCAAAAGAAACATCTTCCTCAGAAGACAAAACTGGGAAGATTGAAAGGCCAGTAAGAGTTTTAAACAACCCTTGGGAGAAAATAAACCAATCTTCCTTCAAGTCTTTTAATGAAGGAGACGAGGAAGCACAGGGAGAAACATGCATTGTTTTAGGTTTCCTTTTCTTAGAAGCTTCTAAAGAAAAACTATGCATAGGATAGTTATCAACATTAATCTTTAGAATGATTCCTAGGAAATCTACTCGGATTAAGAGCTGGAGGATTCCCCTGTTCCCTCAGATAGAATCAGCCTTGGTTCTCCCTTTGTGGCTAGATCAGCCCCAAGATCATTTGATTTGGACAACTGACTGAAAGAAGCAGACTTCTGTGAACACTTGGCTTTTTTTTTCAACTTTTTGGCTGAAGGAGAATGTCCAAGGCAGACAACTAAGAAGCCATCTTGCTGTGAGCTAAAGCCTTAAGTCGCTTATTCTCAATATAAAGTTTAAAGAATTGAGATGGCTATTAATGGTTTTAGGTACAAAGTATTTACAGATGGAATTGTTTCTAAAATTGTGCTCAGGGCATAAACAAAAAGGCACTGAGAGTGTTTATAGGGAATGTGATGACTACAGTGAATTTCCCCTTTTTCAAGGCAAGAAAAGTAAGTTTTTTCACAAAAATGCGACAGTAAAGAGGAAGGGTCTTCAACAAGGTACTTATCTGCCAAAAAACATTTGTAACTAGAAACTGACTGTGCAGTAAACAGACTACAATGTTGACAAAGTCTTCATTCACAGACTGGCAGTAAGAAAATTCTGAGGATTTTCATGTTCATATACCCCTTAAGACTAGCACGTAGTATTGTGCATATATCATAGATCAGATGTATGGCACATGCTAAAGATGCCTATGCTTTTGTAGACTATCTGGATGTGCAGTATTCTTGACAATACATGCCCCATATATAAGAACAAGGAATACTGCAAAAATGACATAATAAAGAGCATATGTTATCATCCATGTACAGGAGTATCATGACAAACATAGGACCCTGACTTTTTTCCATCATGACTTCAGGGAAGGTAGGGGCATTTGATACAACCATCTGGATGCTAGCACATGAAATCCTGTCAAGCAGGAACCAAAGTTATGTCACTGTTGCAAACTTTGTTGATCTAACCCCTCTGATGGGAGTCAACCATGCCCTCATGCTTATGACAATGCACAACAATCCCAACACTTTAAACAATAATATACTGCCCCTTGACAAGCCTATATCCACCAAACCTTGACAGAAACAGAGATATTGTGTGATAAAGATGAAAACCAAGTTCAGAAAAATTCAAAGCTGCCAATCCTGTGGAAAAATAAAGATGTTGCTTACCAGTTCAGCTCTCCACTGATTGCTGACAAAAGGGAGCTCTTTCCACAGCCGACCTTCCCAACAACACCAATTAAGGTTCCCTAATAAGTATAAAAAAAAAAACAATAAAGTCAAAATATGCACAAAAATATAAACACTGAATGATGAACCTGGCATGCAGTACAGAAACTCTCCTAGCAAATGTGATGTACACTAACAAAAAATTTCCAAGATAGACATTTAAAGCTCAGACACAACTGCTAGATCAAAGTGAGCCTGAGAAAGTTTCTCAAGAACAAAGTATAGATTCTAAGCAGGCAACGGGTCATGTAACAGCAGCCAAAGCAGAACAGAACTTTTTAAAATGACTCGAGACACCTTCGCAGGAGGCAGGAAAGGACCATCCTAACCCTGGTGAAAATTCCAAATAGCAATCACATGAACATTTATAGAGGAACAGCTCAACCATTATTAAAAATACCTACAAGGTAACTGAAAATGTCAGGGACAGGAGCAGAAAAGGGATCCAATCCCTTTGACTCAGTCCAGGTAGAAAAAAAAATAGTCCATTTGCCGCTGCATGTTTATCTAGTAAATGACTTTTGGAAAGTGAAGTATAGATACCACTCTCAGAAAAGTTAAGACTACTAGCAACTAAACGAAGTAAATAAAGTCTCTAGATGCAAGAAATAAATGTCAGGGTGAGACATTCTCAATGGAAGGAATATTTTTTTTCCTCTCAAGAAAATGCGTTAATTCTTATAAGATGAGCAAGGAACAGAGGAACCAGAACTGCCTGGGCCAACACTAAGCTGTGAGGATGACGTTTGCCTTGAGCAGCTTCATCATCACCAGGGGAATCAGGAAAAAAGCATTAAGGAGTCTAGTGAGTCATTTGCGGGCAAGAGCATCATTTGGGGGTCCTCTTTAGTGAGAGTAAGGAAATTAAATTCTCACACTTGGAGTTGGTTGGGAACACAAACAGTTCACAAAAGTGTTTTGCCCTTGCTTGAAAAAAGTCTGGTTGTCACTGGGGAGTAGGAGGACTACTTGTAAGCTACAAGCAGTCACCTACTAGGAACCATTTCCTGGATATGGCCTATTCCCACACTTTGACAGCTTCTCGTATAAGACATCAGATCTTCCTCTCTCTGTCTCTGTCTATACCATACCACTGCCATGCTGTTTATCTACATTCTGAGGACTCCCATAGACAGGGATACATAGAAGGCCTGAAGAGACAACAGAACTGCCCTCAACTTCAGCAAGCTGATGTGAAGACAGACTTTATTGGATGAATGAACACCCAGAAAGTACAGTTTTGTACCTACCATAAATGTAGATGTTCGAGTGGTTATACTGCTACAGTCATCACACTTGGGTTATCCTGTCGTCAGGCGGTCCCGCAGTCGGCCGAATCCCAAAGTCCTGGTCCGGCATCGGTTGTCGTCGCCTCTTCCCTGACGTCAGTGCGACAGGAGTATAAAAGAGACAGCCGATGCCATTTTCTTCAGTTTTTCTTGCCCCAGATGTCAGGTGCCCTTAACTAGGAAGGCAATACAATAGCTATGCAACAAAACCTTAGCACTTAAGCAATAGTACTAGCTGTTAGCAAATACACCATATAGACATGCATCCAATAGATTGATGTACATGGAGTTGTAACTAACACCCTGGTATGTAGAGGGGATGGAGGGAGGGTAACCTGGACTGCAGCAGTATAACCACTCGAACATCTACATTTATGGTAGGTACAAAACTGTACTATGTTCATCGTGCTATACTGCTGCAGTCATCACACTTGGGTAGAATCCCAAAGCTATGGAAAGGTGGCTGGTACTAAACTGGGTTAGGTTATGCTAGGATGCCCTGCAGAACTGCAGTGGCAAAACCAGCTCTGTTTTTTAAGTATAATGGAAGGAGGTAGTGCTTGGTAAAGGTGTGCACTGAACTCCAAGTAGCTGCCTCCAGAATGTCTTTGGTTGGAACCCCTCTGAGAAAGGCTGCTGAGGTTGCAGTAGCCCTGGTAGAATGGGATCTAATATTGACAGGCACTGCCTTCCCATGGTGCGAGTGGCAAAAGCGGATACAATGTGCTATCCATTTGGAGATGTTCTGTTTTGAAATAGCCTTTCCTTGTGAACTTGCAGCATACGATACAAAGAGTTGGTCAGTTTTTCTGAAGATCTTTGTCTTATCTAAATAGTAACGTAGCTGTCTGTGAATGTCCAAAGAGTGAAGGAGCCTTTCTCCTTTATTCTGTGGGTTAGGATAAAAGGTGGGTAAATGAATGGTCTGATTCAAAGCCACACTGGATACTACCTTGGGCATGAAGGTAGGGTTAGTTCAGAAGAGACTCTGTCCTGATGGAAAATGATGAAAGGTTCCACTGCCATAAGTGCCTGTAGTTCTGAGACCCTGCGTGCTGAGGTAATAGCCAGTAACAAGGCTGTTTTCCAAGACAAGTATTGTAGTTCTGCTGAGAATGCTGATTCGAAAGGAGGTAGTGTTAACTTTTCTAAAACGAAGTTCAGGTCCCAAGTTGGTGTTGGTGGTTTTCTGGGGGATCTTATATTCTTAGCCCCCCTGAGATACTGTCTAAGTAAAGGGTGTGAGAAAAATTGGGGGATCCATATTATATTGAGCTGAAATGGCTGAAGCATGAATCTTAATGGAGGAGAAGGAAAGGCCTTTGTGCAGCATCTCAGTTAGGTATTGCAGTATGTGAGGAATGTTTGGTATCCAAGGATTTTGACCTTTAGCCTGGTGCCATGCACAAAATCTTTTCCATTTGCCTGAGTAAGTCTTCCTGGTGCTAGGCCTCCTGGCCTCCATAATTACATTCAGGACGTCCTTTGAGAGAAGTGTTGATTGATAATTTAAGGAATTCTCCATGTAGCTAAATTTAAAGTTCTGAGCTGGCTGTGACGGGTTTGATAGTTTTTCTGAGTCAGCAGTAGTGGGAATTGAGGCAAGATCCATGGAGGGCTGTGAGTCAAGGTCCTTAGTAATGGGTACCAGTGCTGGCGTGGCCAGTCCGGAGCAATGAGGATCATTTGTGGCCTCTCTGATCTGACCTTCAATAATACCTTGGTCAATAGAGGTAGTGGAGGGAAGGCATAGACTGTCAGTGTTGTCCAACTGAATGACAGAGCGTCCACTTTCCAGGCTAGGGAGTGATAAGTCCTTGTGCAGAATTTTTGTAATTGGCAATTGTTGGGGGAGGCAAATAGATCTATGTCTGGACATCCCCACCTTTGAGTTATCATTGAAAATACTTGTGGGTTCGTGAGGGTCTGCCATATTTCTGCTTAATTCGTCTGCCAATATGTTTTCCTTTCCTGGCAGGAATTGTGCTTGTAGTTGTACTTGGTAGGTCAAAGCTGTGTTCCATAAGGTCATAGCCTGTCTGCATAAAGGGTAGGAGTGTGTTCCTCCCTATTTGTTTATGTACCACATAACTGTGGTGTTGTCTGTCCTTATTAGAAGTTGTCCTGGATGCAAGAGGTCCTTGAAGGCTGTCAGTGCATTTTGCACAGCTAGCATCTCCTTTTGGTTGATGTGAAGATGCATTTGTTTTGCAGACCATTTGCCCTGTATGCACTTGTCCTGCCATGTGTGCTCCCCAGGCGTAGTCTGAAGAATCTGTTGTCATGGTTTGGTTTGCTGGAGGTAAGACGAAAGGAAGACCCTTGTTTGTTTGACATGCTTGAGCCCACCATAGGAACTCTTTTTGAAGGCAGGGAATGATAGGTATATTTGTTTCGAGGCTGTGCCTTTGTTGAGACCATACACTTTTCAGGTACCATTGTAATTTTCTCATATGCAGCTTTGCAAATGGGATTAGTTGAATGCATGATGCCATGAACCCCAATGCCTGCAGGATTTTCCTTGCAGTGAGCTGGGTAAAAGTTGCTATCTTTTTGAAGTATTGAGTCAATTGTTTTTGTTTGTCTGGCATGAGGTAAGCCATCTGGGCCGTTGTATTTAAGCTGGCACCCAGGAATATTATCTGTTGCAAGGGTATTAGTTTTGACTTCTTTTTGTTTACTGTGTACCCTAGGCAACTGAGCAGCTGTGTTACAAAAGCCAGATGCTGTAATAGAATGTCCTTGCTGGATCAGGCAGTCGTCCAGATATGGATAAATTTGTATTCCTCGTTGTCTGCAATATGCAATTACTGATGCCAGGCATTTCGTAAATACTCTGGGTGCAGTAGATAAGCCAAAGGGCAATGCAGAGAACTGATAATGCATTGTACCTGCCAAAAATCTGAGGTATCTTCTGCAATCTTGTCTGATAGGGACATGCAGGTATGCCTCTTTGAGGTCCAACGTTACCAGCCAAGACTCCTTGCCCAGCATGGGAAGGAGCTGCTGTAGTGTGAGCATTTTGAATTTGGGTACCTCCAGGTATGTGTTCAGAATTGAGAGGTCTAAGATGGGCCTCCAGGCTTTGTCCTTTCTTGGGACTAGAAACAGTCTTGAGTAAAAACCTTGACCTTGCTCTTTTGTAGGTATCTTTTGAATTGCTTTCATATCCATGAGAGCTGAAATTTACATTTGAGCCTCTGCCCATTGGTTTGGAGGCAGATTTGGCATGCCTCTCATCCGACGTAAAGTGTGGAAATGAAATCTGTAGCCTCTGGTAATAATGTCCAGAATCCATTTGTCCTTTGTTATGATGCGCCAATTTTGTGGAAATAGAGCCAGTTTCCCTCCCAAAGGTGCTGCCAGGGCAATTTTGCTTGGCAGCCGAAGAGGGAAGTCATTGTGTTTGTTTCCTGAAGGGTTGAGATCTTTCGTCTCCACCTCTTTGAGTTGCTGTATGCCATTGTCTAGGCCTGAAAGAACCTTGTGGCTGGCCTCTGCCCCTTGGGCGCCTGTACCTACCTCTTTGGGGTCTGTCTGATGCAGGAAAGGACCTTTTTTTTGATGGCCAGTTTCTGCTGAAACGAGGAGGTTGTACCTGTAAAAAATCTTTTAACTGTTTGCATAGATTTTGCCTTTTCTTCCATTTTCTTCAAAACTTCCTCTGCTTTGACACCAAATAACATATCTTTCTGCAATGGGGCATCCAATAACTTTGCTTTGACATGTTCTGGTAAGGCTTGTTCTTTAAGCCAAGCATGCCTACGTATGACAGACCCTGTGACAGCTGCTCTACATGAGGCTTCCAATGAATCAAAACCACACTGTAAGGTATGTTTTCCCACCTGTTCTGCTGCATGCAGCAAATCCTGCAACTCTTTCAAATCTAGTTGATCTGTCTGAGGGATCAGCTTCTGCTTTAACTGTGTAATCAAATACTGTTGGTATTTTAGCATGTGGAATTGGCAGTTTAATGCCCTCATGGCCAAAGTGGCAGACGTATACACTTTCTTTCCCCATCTTTCTAACGCTCTGAAATCTCTTTCAGAAGGAAGTGGATTCTTAGCAGTAGAGGCCTTAACCCCTTTGGGACCCTGGGAAATGGTCTCGGGGTCTGCATTAGGGCTTTTGCATAGAAACTTATGAGTATCAGGAACTCGGTAGTATCTGTCAGGTTTAGCTGGTGCTGGAGGTAAGGAATCTGGGTTTAAACTGGATTCAGAGAAAACATCATCCAAAATGTCTAAAACTGGAGGAATTGCCAGGGGTTTATGCTGTGGAGGAAGAAGAAGAAACTCACGGAGTCTTTTCTTAGAGTCAGAGTAATCTTGGCCTTCCCAGTGGAAGTGCTCCCTCATGGTGTGTAAAGTTTCCCCCAAAAGAGTAGTCTTCAGGGGGGGGGACAGAGGGAATGGACTCTTCAGCATCTGAGTCTTCATAAGGAGGGAAGGAGTAATCCTGGTCGTCAGAGTTGCCTGAGGAAATGGATGCTTGGTCAGAGGAAGGATAATCTTCCTCCAGTCTAGGCCTTTTGTCAGGTGGGGTTTGGGATCTCCTGATAAGGGTAATTAAATCCTCGGCCATCTTAAGCATCTGTTTTTTAGGCATAGGGGCCTGTGGGGTGTGTGTGGCCCCGGTTTTCTAACTTTCAAGGGGGCTTTAAGCTTAGTATAAGGCTTGGCAGAGGCAGTTGTAGGTTTGAAAACACCCTCTGAGACCGAAGGCCTATCCAAAATTTCCGGATCCCCGTCGGGGCTGGCGTCCGAGGAGTGAGGTGGAACCGGATCCTGAGGCCCAACTGTTTCGGTTTGGGATGCCGTCAGAAATTCTGAATCAGCGGTAGTCAGGGGCTGCAAAGGTGCCTCGTTGAAAACCAGAGAACCGGCGTCAGGCCTTGCTGAGGCCTCGGTATCTGGTCTTGGCCTTGGCTGCTGGTCCTTATCTTTGCGTTTTTTAATCATTGCTGATGTCGGTTGCTCCGACGGCATGCTATAGTTAAATTTTCTGCCAAAATAATGCTGGGCGAATTCTGCCCGACGCTTAATTGTACGTTTGTTGAACCTAGCACAAAACCAACAACCAGAGACGTCGTGGTCTGGGCCTAGGCAAGGAATACAATAAGAATGAAAATCCTTATGAGGTATTTGCTTCCCACAAGAAATACAATTATTAAATTTGTCTGACATCGGTCTGAAGCAAGAAAAGTTTCCCCAACGGGGTACTTAGCTTTAGGGAAGACTTCGGGCTGAAACTCGATTAGAAAATTTCAGGAGCTGACCGACCGGCATTTGCGAGCTGCTTCTGCTTCGGGCACCACGCGGCAAGAAAGACTGGAGAAAATGGTGTCGGCTGTCTCTTTTATACCCCTGTCGCACTGACGTCAGGGAAGAGGCGACGCCGGACCAGGACTTTGGGATTCGGCCGACTGCGGGACCGCCTGATGACAGGATAACCCAAGTGTGATGACTGCAACAATATAGCACGATGAACATCCATAAGCTGGCTACAGTGCACCTGCATCACTCTATGACTGACACATCTGTGGTCACTATTGCAAGAGATGGGGAAAGGCAAAATGGACTGTTAGAGGGAAGACTAACGGCATCCATCCACCAAAACAGGTGTAATTTGGACGCATGAGTAATGTAGACCTCATGTTCCAATGGGTCCATATTCTACGAGTACTGCTCCCACAGGATCCACTGTAGAACTACTGCATGAAGTCTGGCTAGAGGCATCATAAGGATAGCCACTGCTATCAGACCCACTACCTTTAAGATCTGCAATGGTGTCACAGTAAAATAATTCAGACCAACTGAAATGATGACTTCAAAATGTGAGCTGCGACTGTGGCGAGACTCATCCTATATAAAAGTGCAGTCAGATTGCAGCCCATTAAGGCATTGTGAAAGCACCAGATGGAACTTGGTTACAGAGATTCAAAAGGACTCAAAGATACTTATCAGAGACTCCCTCACAATGGTAAGCTGGTCTCAAGACACAGTAGCAGGGTTCTAGTCACCCAAGTAAGGAACACCTCAGCTCCCACCAGATGCATGTGTACCACCACAGATATATATCTGATGAATGCCCTGGAGCAGATATGAGACCAAAAAGTAGGTGGCTCCATGACCTACACATTCCTTCTGCCCCACTTTTTTATTTTCTCACATAAATAAATGTCTTGAAGTTCTAAGGAGCAGATTCAATCTCCTTCTGCAATACAATAGGAAACTGTTTACACCAAGACCAACTTGACATTGTCTTTAACAAAAAAAAAAAATGAGATTATTCCAGTTAGGTTGAAAATGGGCCTGAGAGATTTGTTTTTTTTTTCTTTTGGTACCAGAAACAATATGCAATAAAATCCAGATTTTTCCCAGGTCTGCTAGGACATCCTCAAAGGCTGTTTTTGTTGTTGTTGTTGTTTTTTAGTAATAAAGCATCTCTGATTTTTCCAGCCCTCACTGATAAGGTGGAAAATCCAGCATGAGGGGACAGACTTCAGTTGAAAGAGAAGGACTCTTGGAACCTCTAGACATCATTGTCCTCGTCTGCTTGTCCATGGTAATGATTTGGTGGAGTAACAAAGAACCACCAACTTCCTCCAGAAGGAGTGTTCAGAAAAGGCTTCAGGTCTGCTTCTGCACTCTCGCATGGGAAATCGCATGATTACCTCTGAGAATCCAGCCATAACTACTACAACTTCTCTGTAAGAAACCTGGGTTATTACACCCCTTATCAGAGCTAGATTTATTTTAATGCTACCCTGACAAAACCACATCTGCAGGAAACTCTTTTGAGCCTTAGAGATGGAATGTGAAAGTGAGGAAAACTTGCCTCCATCTGCAGTGTTTTCCTTTGCTGTTCCATCTTCTTACTGTGCACCTTAGCCTCTGGGCCAAAAGTTTCAAAACCATCTCCACGGTCTAAGTGAGCTGCAGATGATATGAATTCAAACCATGTCTCATGTGCCTGTAATAAGCTGACTGGAGAGGATAGGAGTGGGAAGCTGATGACAACTCACCTGTCCTGAGGTGGGGAGAGGTGGCTCTGGCTGAAAACAAGGGCAAAACCCAATAGAAGAACAAGGTGTTACCCAGTGTAACTCAAGCCTGCTGAGCCTTTGCTGTCACAGTACATCTTGCATTTCAAGATGAGGGGAACTCTGTGGGTGGAGGCATGCTTCTCCTCACTCGTGAAGTCTGAGAAGCAGTGGAAGTGGAAGTCATCTTATCTGCAGTACACTGAAAACTCCACCATTTGTCCCAAACAAGACAGCACTCTCATGGAGAACGTCAGGGATGCAAATATGAGCTTCTCCAAATGATCCAGTGTTCTGGAATATGTCCAGTATATGAACTACAGGTTTTTCAGGAGGGTGGGAGCCTTTCCTTTTTCAGAACCTCTATGGAGACCAATATATCAGACTTAAATGTCTCAAGCCAGAAATTCCAGTCCCGGGGTGATGTAACAGTTTATCAGCTTTCTTGTACACCAGAGTTACTGTGCCTTCAAACGTCCACACTGCTTCAGTAAGTATCCAGATGATACTTAAAGCATGTAGGCCATCCAAGAAGTTAGTTGGGGAACCTAAATGCCTTATGTAGAGAGTCTGCTGCAGAAAGGACATGGGATCTCTGGGCTATCTCCCATTCTGTCTCATCACCTTCAGGGCATCTCTGAATATGGGATTATCTGGGGGAAGTGCTGGAGAATCAATGACCTTCCCCCATTCACATCTCCATCTAAGTGGAAGACTTCAACAGGACTCCATATGCTTCCTCTTATGAGAGGCCTTTCTATACACCTAGGGAAGTGACTCAAAATAAGAAGAGGAAGACCTCTGGTCATGTGAAATGGCAGGTGGTACTCTGAAGATTACCAGAGTCCTGATAGGAAAGTTGAATGACAATCATGTCGACAGAAGAAACCAAGACAAAGGAAAGATCCTGTATCAAAAGAAAATGGGTGGTAACAGAACAGCAAATCACAGACTGTTGACTTGATGACAATACTGATGTTGACCTCAGTGCCAGCACAAATGTAGATCTCCTTCAACCCTGACTAACGAAGGCACCAATGTTGACTTTGAATCCAAAAGAGATGGGAAAGGCACTGACAATATGGAAGGATGGGGAAGTCACCCTATTCAAAGCCAAAGGTGCCAATCCTTAGAAGGTCAGTATCAAAGCCGATGACAACACTATAATCAACTCAGTCACTAACAGCTCTGTAAGAGATGCCAAAGGGGCCAGAACTGACAAAAAGAAATTGCTCAATATCAGTGAGACATCCAGTGATACTGGCCTACTAGTAGTTGGAACTAACAAGGAGGATGCCTTCACAGGGCCAAAAAATGTCCCAGAGACTACAGCAAAGTCAGGTACTGGAGGTCTAGAATGGAATCCTGGTGGAGCATACACAGCCTAATCAGCTACTACTGTGCAACAAAAATACCACCGCCACCAACTTCTTTGGGCTTTTCATGGTTAGGGGCCACCACATCCGCTCATAACTGGCAGTGGAGTTTTACAGTGTCGAGTTGCCAGCCTGGTGCCCAACCTTCCACAGACGGCACACACACACGCATCCAGTCATGCCTAGGACCACTTTAAAGCATCCATTCCACATACAGCATGTCTTTGGGATGTGGGAGGAAACCGGAGCACCCGGAGGAAACCCACGCGACCACAGGGAGGATATGCAGACTCTGTATAGAAGGCACCCTAGCCTCATGACTATAACAGAGGAAGCACACTTTGGCTTCAGAGAATTTTGTAGTATTTCGTAAATCATGGTCCTACACTTATTTTAGAAGTGACACAGCAGAAAACAAAGTAAAAGAGGCCACCTCTTGAGAGCACAATTAACATAGCAGACTATGTGAAAGACCAACAAAGAAGCAACTCTAAGGGATTTTTTGCAGAAAGCTAGATGTAAGAATCAGGGAAGCTTTTCACCATCTACTCTGCAAGGGAAGACTGAAATTGGGGCAGATGAGACAGACAGCTACAGGGTCTCGATCCCACTTACCTGCCCATCCTGTACAAAGTTATGCACTTCCTTTCCCAAGCAAAATGGAAACATGTATAGTTCTTTAGACCCTATGTAAGAACAGCGAGTTCACATAAGAATATATGCTGGGCCCTTTACATTAACAAAGGAAACCATGCTCCTGGGCTGGGTTGTAGACACACAAGTAACTATTCCAGGCAAGTTATTAAATGAGTTTAATTATGCTCCTATCCAATAAGACAAATGCAAGGAAATGGAAGCCTTGCACCTAACCAAGGATTCAAGGTGTGCACCAATTAATAAAGAAAATAAGGGAAAGGGAGGTTGGAAACACTTGTGTCAATGTAAGCAAATTACATTTGAGAAAGCAGACTTTATGGGATAGATATGAAAGGGATAGGCCTGAAAGGTTGCAGTGAGAAGAATAGTTATATTGAGGAGATTACAGCAACAGAGTATTTTACATGGCAGGAGCAAACAGTAATAAGACATCAAATACCGGGTAGGAGGTTTGACTGACTAATAAAGTGGGAGTATGTTGCTTTGACAGTTTTCATAGGATGCTGTAGAGCATGTTGATCCCCTAGTGATATACCTGTTCATAGGTGTATACTAGGCCAACGGCCCTGGAGCCTTTACAAGCCTAGCACGTAGAAGTGCCTTGGCATCATGCCGCCGTTAGTTCCCGGTAATTCTATCAAGCAAAGCCACTGGAGTGATCCCCGGTGTGAACTTTCTATTTCCCATCCACTCATCAAGATTTCTCTTGAAAAGGTCCAGTGAGATGCTCTGCTTGAGATGTATGGGAAGTCTATTCCACAGCATGGGCAGTCTCTGGGTTATGAACCTGTCCCTCCAGCAAGTTCTGTTGATTGTGGTAATGAGGTTGAGGTCCATGGAGTGTGTGGTGTGGAGGGATTGGGATTTCTTTAGGTCTAACATTTCTAACAGGGCTGGGTCAAACATGGCTTGTAAGTCAAGTAGAAATCGCCTATTAATAGATGATATGAGGCAGAGAAATGCTGGAGTTTTTTATGACTGTCCATGTAGGGCATATGACATGCGTGAATGGGCATACCTTCGTTGAAGGTTGTGCGTCAGGGCTGGTAACTCGGCACGTAAAAATCAACTACCAATAATTAGCGGACAGGAGTTCCACTGTGGAGACCCCTAGCCAGGAGAAGCCGAAAGACACAACAACATGTAGGGCATATGTCTTTGTGAGGTACTTTTGTGCCCTTTCTAGCTGTTGCAGGTGTTTAGTGAGGTACATGTCAAATGGGGCATTATACTGATGACTGGTCTAATGAGGGAAAATTAGAGACAGATGATGACCTCTTTCTTCCTGGATGCAAAACCCTTGGTAAAGAGATGTGCCACATAGGACTTTCTGACCACAGTGGCAATGTAGTGATCAAAGAAGAGGTTGCTGTCAACCCATGTCCCCAGATCTCTTATAATGCCTTCAGTGTTCGGT